>NW_009727586.1:19609-25378 GCF_000703405.1 Apaloderma vittatum | reverse complement strand
GGAAAGGTTTTACAGCTGATAAATGCCAGTCTAAGTGCTTGATTCTGGAGCAAATACGTATGCAGCTGCCATTGGTCACAGAACCTGTTGCAGAAGAAGAAATAAATTAAGCAGCCCAGAAACTGCTAAGTGAAGAAACTATAATGAATTGAGAAGAAAAAGTAAGTTATGAGTAAAGAAATGGAATCATTTGGGAAATGTGGTCTGGTTTCTGGAAGGCCTGCTCTTCTAACACAGAATTCTGCTTTTTTCCCCTTTCCTGCCTGCTCCATCTCCTAATGCTCAGGACACTTATACCTTTTATTTTAATGTGAGCAGAACTGGGCTCCATGTGCCAGCATAGCTCTCATGGGCATTCTTGGAGTGTAGAGAAACACCTATAGGCAATTCCTGCAACACAGCTTTTATTTTTGTTTTCTTGATAGAAAAAAGACCAAGCACTGAAAACTGTGATGATTGCTCTTTAATATGTAAAAAAAAAAAAAATCAGCTAAGTTTTAAATGTCTAAGAACACATGCTCAAGGGAAAATAAACCAAAAAACTTTCCACCTTCAACCTTAGACATCAGTCTTCAGAGTGTATAACCTGCCAGATTCCATGTGTTCGCTCTTAGGTACTTTGTACAAACTACTTTATTTAGTTCAGGGTGGTTTTCCCACAAGGAAATCTTTCCATGCTTGAAGTTAATTATGTTTCTCTCCTCTCAAGTTTCTTTACTACCTAGAAATTTAAGCTAATGTAGTCTATTTTAGGGGTTTTTTTAAAGTGCTCAGTGCTATGATATCTATGTACTAATCTAAAAAGATTATAAAAATCTGAATACAGGGAAGTAAGAGAACAGGTAGGGATCATCCTAGTTCTCACGGAACATATTATCTTTTGGCTGGCTTAAACAGTTGTCCTGAAGTCCTACTGCATTATACTATGCAGAATGTGTACGTTTTAATGAGGTGAGTTAATCCCTATATTCTAGGAAAAGACCTTGATAGCATTATCTGTCATTACTTACAATACTGTATGTATTAGAGCCCACAGAGCTATTCTCGGACTGCCGGAGCAGTTAAAGGAAAACAACCTTTTACATAACCTTCTACAGGGAACTAAAATATAGTTGCTTACAGGCTACTCCTGAGTCACTGCAGTGTGTGTGAGAGCCAGGCAATGACTGGTGTGTTTGCTGTGAGCTGGGGGCACTGGTGAGGTTCTGAGGAGCCGCTCGCTGGCTTTTGCAGGTTGCATGGGCTGGGCAACACTCAGCTCCAGTTTGAGTCACTACTAGCAGTGACAGCTAAATAACAGAAGAAGAGCCACACACTTTGCTAAGATAATGCCAGATGCTGAGGTTTTGTAATAAATACCTTGCCCCACAATTTCCACTATCCTCACCCTGAGCTGGAAGTTTACAGAAGCCTGTTAGCAAACAGCAACAGGTATTCCACTGATGCCTAAGAAGGGGAAAATAAAGCACCAGCAGTGCTAAATGTCACGCCTGGAAATGACAGTCATTGTTCAGCAGCCTTTTGCCAGTTAAGGAGTAAAAAATATTGTGGGTCCTTGCTGATGGGACGCATCACCAGTCAGAGGAACGGAAAGCGGTCTCGGATGGAAGAGCTGAGCCAGCTGAACGTGTTGGAAGGAGCTCTGTGCCAGTGAGCTGTTACCTAATAACTTGGTACTTTGAGGTCTCAGAGTCAGAGAGCACAAGAGACCCCCTTGTAGCCTGACGTTTAGACACTTGAAACTGCAAGTCAGCTAAAATCACTGGATATTTTCTTTTCTCAATATTAATAGTCCAGTGTTTATGTGAGCTGCGAGGCATAAAGGGGAGCAAAGCGAGGTTACACGTGGCTGCAAAGCCAGAATGCAGAAGCGGAGTCCAAGCAAGCAGGAGCCTTTCTCATGAGCTGCGAGCAGGGAGGGCTTCGTAGTGCCATAGGGATGAGACACTTTCTTCCACCCTTAGACTGTAGAGAGATACTCTTTCTGTAAGTACAGGACTATTATGAAAATTGGAAAGAAAAGGAAAAAAAAGGCCACAAAAGATAAGTAGGCTCATTCCAGGAAAGTTCAGAAACATGGAAGCACATACTAGCACTTTGTCTAAAAGTCTGCTTCTGACAGACTGCTTCTCCAAACTGAATTTTGGAAGTGCATTAAAACATGAACATTTTGTCTCAGCTATTGTCTCGCTCAGGGCACTAAATCTCTGACACAACAGGTAGGAAGGGAATAAAAGGGAGACAAAAGGGCAGAGGATTTGCCTGACCACTATCCTTTCTTTCCTAATATTTTTATCTCAGACAGTCAACCGGAGCAGGCCCTTCAAGGTGCAAGGGAATCTTTGCTTTAAATTAACAAAGCCGTGCCAGGAGTGAGCACAGCCCAGTTCCCCTCACAGACCTCATTTTTGTGCAGTGACTGAAATTCACAAAGTACATTATTTTCCGATCATCCTTAATGGATGTAAGAGCTTGACATTAGCTGCTTACGGTATCCCAAGACCAGCTTAAAAACATTGCAAAACCTCATCGTAGTACGTTTGAAACTGAATAGAAAATTTCAGTATTGTAGTACTTTTTTTTCTTTAAGATCTTCAAGTAATAAAATTTATTTTCATAGCATAACTCAGGATGTTACACTGTGTGACACTGACAGTACTTTAGAATTCTTTACTGATGTATTTTTGTGCACTTCATTCTTCATTTTCCATTGCCTTGCTCCTTGTGAAGTAATTTGCATATATGCAAAATGAGTGTAAAAAAATCAAATCACAATTGTGGCCTTTCTCACTAAGGTTTTGCAAGTGCTAATAATAAAACAGGGTGCAAGGCAAGTGGAGAATCTAGCCTTCGGGCATAAATCTGATTTCACATTATTCTTGTCTAGTTCTTTGTTTTGATGTTATTCTTAATTTTTATCATTATTTTTACTAATTAAAAATATGCAGCAAAATGTACTATTCAAAAATTGGTGTGAAACTCATCAGCCAATACAAATTTTAATCTGGTCTGGAGTGCTGAGAATGATGGTGAGAAGGATTGATTGGGGGTAGGGAATTTGGAATGATTTAAAGAAATTGGAGGAGAAGGCAAGAAGCTCATTTTATTCTCATTTATCAATTAAGGCAGGAGCCTGTCCTTACCCGTTGTAGCAGACAGAGGAAAGTAAAGGGAGGAGAGTGTCGTGAGTTGGGTGTTTCTTTGCAAACGTACAAGTTGTGAAGAGAAAAATGAATAGGGGAAAAGAAAGAAGTTACTGTCAGTATCCCCAGTAAAGAAAAAAAAAAAAAAGTCTGAGCAGGTTGGCAATCAGCTCGTCAGAGATTCTGTAGCCCTGGTATTAGCCAGGTGGCCAGTTCCCCACTTAGCCTGCCAAGCGAGTTGATCATCAGCTCGGAGCCAGACAGTGCCAGGTGGCCAGATCCATCACTCAGCATCCAATTAACAATGACACTGGGTCGGAGCCAAGCGCAAAGGTGGCGATGAGACGGAGAGGGAGCATCGCTCCAACACCAGTCCAGTCCCTGGGTCACAGCCAGCTGCCTTTAACTTTTCTAGAAAGCTTGATTTTTATTTTTTTGGGAGTCTTTGCTTTGCATCCTTTTGGTTGCTTCATTGAGTTTGAGGATTTTTTTTTTGGTAGAAATAAAGCTATCTAAATCTTTTGGATGTCTTCAGTATTATTCTTTTACGGCACTTCCTCAGTGTCTAAGAACAGAGCTGTGCCACACTGTAAGTGGGGGGTCTGTCCATACTGGGAACAAGTCATTTAGCTTCTGAACAACAATTTAGGGAACGTTAGCCCATGTCTGGTAGTGGGTATCATGGCACAGGTGGATCTCATCTGATTACACCTGAATTACCTGGCAGGTAATCATCCTCCACTCAGTCCTCATCAAGAATTTAGATGTAAGGGCACTTTTCAAACTCCATTTTTTGTAGTGTTTCACCATTTAATACACTCAATTGGTCTTTAAAGGCTTATCCACTTCAGTGGATTTTGTAAGATGCTTTTAATTACATGCACATTATTTAGGGGGTCTACTTTTCCCACTCTTCCAATCTGTCACAAATTCTCTGTAAGTTTAAATGGACGTATGAAATTCAGTGTTTGCTGTGATTCTGTGGGTATAGTCATGCACTTCTGAAGAAAGCTTTGGAAGACAATCAGGGTTTGGGAGACGGGATGGCCCAGTCAAGCTGGTGGTTCAGATGATGCTGTATGTGTTGGGATCGTTGTCATCCACGTTGGTGAATGTCTGGATGTCCCCACATGAAGTGTGTCTGGTCTTGCCTTACCAGTCTGCCATAGGAGCGAAGCCAAAAATTAAGTGTCTGAAGTCTTTTCCATTCTCTAGAAATCAGATTGAGACACATAAGTAGAGAAAAACTGTCAGTTTTATACACATATTGTGAGTAAATAGAGGCCTTCAATTTGTAGTATCTTGCACAGGGACTAAGGTACTAAAAAAATCAGGGATAGGGGAGTACTTAAAAATTCAGCTCTCTTTAGGCCTCGCTCATAGTTTGAAAACAGCATTCTACCTTTAGGCTGGCAGTTAGGGCAAGATAAACACTTTTGAATGAAGCAAGCCGACTGGCCAAAAGTGAGATAATAGTTTAGAGGAACAGAGCTATATATAGCCTGAAGGATACGGCAGCTCGAGCTACAGCCTCCAGTGATTCGCGGCCAGCGTGGGGAAGGTGCTCTCCAGGAAGAGGCTTGTCCAATGTCTTGGAGCTGTCGCTGCAGTTAACACAAATCAAAACCTCCAATGGAGAATGAGTGTCGGGGTCCTGTGATTCTACCTAGGCAGTTACAAATAGTATTTAAAATTAGGTTCCACAGGCCGCGTATCAGATTTATGACATCTGACTGCTTTGTTTTATATTAGTACAAGGATATGCATGTAAGAACAATTAGCTACTTCAGAGATTGTTTAAAAAGGGACGGTGGTTATGTCACCTGAGCGATGAAATACAAAATATCAGGGCTCATTTCAAGTTCTCCAATACTTGTTTCAGTTAAATCGTGTAATACTTCTCTGTATTGGGTTCCTCAGTGATAAGACAGGAATAGCAATTTTGATCCATATCTCCTTAAAATCAACGAATCACCCCAGCATTTTGGGGTGAAGGAGTTAGTAACTGATTTATTATAATCCTGAGCTGCCTCAGAGCAGCCCTGTGACCTTGCTTTAGCCTCTCTCACCGTTTCCATAGATGCAAAATGTAGCTAATGATGCTTCATTATCCACTTTACCTACCAAACAGGGTTAAGGCTAGGGACGTTCTGACCATTTAATTACTCTTTGTAACAAGCTCTGAAAACAAGCGACTGAGAGCGGACGCTGTTGGGGTCCGTGGCGTGGCTGCTGGCATGCCCATGGGGTGGGGGAGCTGAGCGGGCCCACAGCATGTGGGGCAGATGTGGGTGCGGATGCTCAGCATCACCGGCCCCAGCTCCGCGCACCCGCTGACGGCGGTGACGATGCGCAGAGCCGGGCTGTCGCGGGTGGATTCCAGCGCTTCCTCTTACGAAAGGGTGCAGGCTAGCGATCGCTGAGCACCGTGCCAAGCTCCTTGCATCATCCACTCTCCTCCCCCTCTCTCCGCCACAGCTGTGATAGTAACAATTACGCTGGGAGGAGGGTGTCTATCTGTGGCATTTCCACCCATTTGATCCTTCTCAGACGTTCGCACGGAGGTGGGGTTTCTGTCTCGCTTACGTGTCTGTATTTTGAAATGGGCCTCTCCTTGTCTGGCTGC
>NW_009727586.1:0-19539 GCF_000703405.1 Apaloderma vittatum | reverse complement strand
GCAGGCACCACCGGCACGGAACCAACACGCAGCCACCCCGTTCGCCTCACTGCACCCCGATATCCACCGCTCCCTCACTCCGACTGACTGGCCCTCTGGCCGCGCGCAGGAGCAGGGCAGGTGTTCTTTCAGGGCAAGAGAACTTGGAGAGAGACAAGGCTTTATTAGGTCAAGGTTTTGGCTAGGGGTGGTGGGGCAGACTCCCAACAGAGGACAATAATGACAGTTACCCAACTGATACCGCTTGCCTCCATCACCGGCACACGGAGCCCCACAGCCTGTGCCTCAGCTCTGCCTGGACCAGCACGTGGTTACGCAGCGGCTCCAGCAAACCTAAGGACACGCGTAATCCCTGGCCAGCACACAGTGAACGAGCACAGCAATTTTAGGCCCTGAAATGGATTTATGCTGAAAAATAAAATAGCAAGTTTTTGCTTCTGGCTAGGTCCAGAATTTCTTCTCTATCTTTGTGAAATACAAAGAAATGAGGACTTTATGACTTTTTCTTATATTTTAATGTAACTGCTTTTAGAATACCTCCATCATTTTAGGCCAGAAGAAAGGTGTTTTCACATCAGCTTCCTAAGGGCAGTTCATTAATGCAGTAGTATGCACGGACGAATCATAGAATGTCTTAGGTTGGAAGGGACCTTAGAGATCATCTAATCCAACCTCCCTGCCATGAAGGCAGTGCCCAGTCCAGGAAAAAAGAAAAGGCATAGAAAGGAACGGTCAGCTTTACATATTTCAAAACAAAAAGTCCCAGGTAGGTCCTTCCCCAGATAATTTTTGTTTCCATTTTAATTAATTCATCAATCTCTGTTGATGGTTTTTTACCAGCATTATCAGGCACTATTTACATTTGTTTATTTTGAAATTACAATGTTGATGAACAATATGTGAAAGAACCAAACCCAAATGAGTTTGAAGATATTATCACTTTGTCATTAGTGTAATTTGAGGCTTATTATCAACAATCTCACATTCTTAGGTGCCAGCTGAAGATCTGCTGAAGGAACATACAGTTGGAATGGACCATCTGTAATTGAGTCCAGTCAGCTGCCATCATCATCAGGGGATCACATAATCCTGTTCCTAGATGTCTGTGACCATGGAATTTTGTGAAGAAGACAAGAGTCTTCTTCAGGTGAGAAGAACCTGTCCTGAACCTCGCAGGTGGTTAGCAACCTGTACTGCAGCCCCCGGCTCTCCTGGACAGGCAATTGGGCGTATTTTGCAAGACGTTTTAAGGGTAAAACAATTTGCTTTGTTTGCGGGTGCCTTTCACTGGCAGCGCTACTAAATTCATGCTAATTCCAGTGTACATTTGTCATGTTAAGCCCTGTGCGTTTCTAAGGGGCAAGCCAGCAATTTCAGATTTCCTCGCAGCAGTCCCTCCTTTGCCCCCCTTGACAGCCCCATATCCATTATCTGCCGTCGCACATAATCTGGTCCTAATGCAGCGAGCGCGGCCGTTCGTGCCTGGCGGTGTGCTCATAACCAGCCTGATGAAAGGCAGAAAGCCCCTGCCAGTCACCATAAACAGCGTTGCCCCAAGGAAATGAAAAATTGCCTGCCTGTTTTACACCCATGTGCTTTCCAGATTAGAATATGGCTTTCAGTGTTTAGGTGCTTTAAGCCTTGCTGTGGCTGTAAGATTCTTTTTGCCCCCATAATAATGAAGTGGAACTAAATGATCTGTTTTCCAATATGCCACAAGGCTGATTAAATAGGAGGCTGGAAAAGGGGGTTTAGAGTTGACATTTAGCTTTGGGTATTCTTTTGTTTGTTTGTTATTTTTTAACAGTGGGTTGGAGAAGATTACAAAGCCTGAAACGAACATAAATAGTTTCCTGATTAAAAAAATAATAAATAAAAAGCAGAAGAGGACTTAATTTAAACCTTGCCCTGAGGAGCTGGCAGCTCAAAGCCAGCACCGCAAACTTGTGTAGTAGAACTGTAGAGAGAAATTCCTCACCAAAAGAAAATGAAACTCCTCTACTTGGTTTTGATTCATGATGTTCTTCTAGCCTAGCTGTTTGTTGTGCTATTACTAACATACCTGGGCTAGGAATTAGGGCACTATTATCTGCAGTAGTAGTGCCTACCTAGCTCTTCTCAGCTTCAGAATATTTTCTTAGCATCACATGATTTCTGCAACACTCCTGAAATGGCAGCGATACTCGTGCTTTTAATAGTACTCATCTGGGAAATAGTAGTAAACGTTTCCTCCCAGCACACCTGGGACTTAGCGGCCGCCCTCCCCACACGTGTGTGATGCCCAGAGGTGCGCAGCGCGTCGTTACACAGATGGACAGACACAGTCTTGTCATGGAGACCTTGCCATCCCAACCCTGACCTGGTGACCGCTCCTCGTCAGCACTCCCATATCCTCCGAGATTCCCATCGGCTTTGCTCGGTTCTGTACTCGCTTGCGTGATTCGAGTCAGTTGTAAAGTCATGCTCCAGAAACTTAAGTGGAGGGAAAAAGGAAGGTGAAGGTGTGGAGGAGTACAGCTCTGGCAGGGTGAGCAGGAGATCAGCAGGGAAAGGAGTGCAGCTCAGAATTGCTGATGGGTGAGAAGTAAACTTCGGTTGAGCACAGAGGACAGGAGGAAATCCCTCCCAGTGATTCTGGCTTATGAGGAAGAGATTGGCTTTGGCAAAAATATGAGAAGTTTGGGTAGAAAAGAAACCTGTTATATTTGTGGTGTTTCGGGTGGGCCACAGTAAGAGATTGCGTTGTTGGATGGGCTGATAGAATGCAGGCTGCCATCCCCCTCCCGCAGGTGAGGCATTGGGAAGCAGCAGCAATCATTAAAGGATTTAAAATTTAAATTGCAGTATGAGGTTACTTCAGGTCCTATAATTTGTATTTGAGTGACTATATGATTTAGGAATTTGTCATACGACAGTAGAAGTCCCAATCCATTTTTGGGGTCCTGGATTTACTTATAGCATTAATGTTAGTTAAGAAACACGAAGCCCTGATGTCATTGCTTGGTGTGTGTCAGGAGGCTCAAAAGCCCCTGTTGGCAGTTGGGTGGAACAGGGCACAAAGGGCCCGGTAGGGAATGAGGGCACCTCAGGAGTGGAGCACCAGGCTGCTGCTTCCCGGCTCCCACGGCGCGACCTCCAGATGAGCTCTTTCCAGTTGTCCTAGCACTGGGTTTTTCTGAAGAAACCTGGCAAAGCATCAGGCAAAGCATAAAAGTAAAGCAGTTACACGCTGCAAGCGACAAACCCCAAAGCATTTTGCATTTATTCTTGTTGTATTTGGAGACGTGGGCTGGGTAATCTAATACGTCTTTTATGTCTTATTGTTTCTAGGAAGACTGTTTAGTGAGCATGCCACCTTTAGGCATTATTGATGAAAAACATTTGAAAATGGAACCTTAGCAAACTGCTCCTTAAGAAATATGAAAGCATCAAAAATGCTTACAGCAGATGCAGGGCTGCACTGCCAGCCGGCACAAATAGCCCTGATTTACTGCCTGCTGAGTTACGCCTACTGAGGATGCAGTCCACTAAAGGCACGCTGTGCTTAGATTTTCTTAATTTAAGACTTTACATATGAACATATGGTAGAAATACAATGAAGCAGTTTGGGAATTTTTGGTGGAAAATAATACACCTTTGCTTATCCCGATTTTCTTATTTACAGATCTCTGCAACTGTAAATAACATCTAAATGTGTTTGTTTGCATCCATATTGCATCTTGTATCTGTTAGCAGGTACAAAGTACCCCCGTCTCTCCCTAGTCCTTTAGGAATTGCAGAGGGGTTTTTTGAATCACTAATACAGATATTTTATCTATGGAGAATGGGGCTGAAAGCAGACTTAGCGAAAAATGCCCTGCAGTCGGTGTTTTTACTGTTGTCCTTTAGTGAATACCATCCAAAATGTTTTCAGTACTTTGCCATCTCTGCTAAGTAGAGTACAAAATGGTATCTAAATACATAATTAGACAGTAATTTAAATGTATATACACTAAAATGTAGTTTTACGGCACTTTGGGGAAGATGGGGATAACTGTGACCCGATTTTTCACTGAAGTGGTTAGTAGTTCTATATGCCTGCAAATGAAATGCATTAGAAGGTGCTGTCTTGTTTAAGCCATATCTCTGGTGGTCACGTTTCTTTGAGAAGTCTGTAGCTAACCACTCAAAAATAGATTCACTGACAGTCACCAGGTAATTTCCAAATATTTAGGCCAGTCGTTCTCAGTTCTAGTTCTGTGCTTTGGGGCCGATGCACGCCTTGCTTCTGCTCAAGCCCATCTGCTTTGGTTGGTTAGTTCTTCTGACTGAAGTGGCTATGTCAGTTTAAGCCCAAGGTGTTTTAGGTGTTCCAGCACAACTTCTTTCCCTTCCTTTTCTTCTATGTTACCTGTATCCGGGCTTGGAGATTTGACAAGCTTTAACAATCCCATTATAACCAGAGCAGTGCAATCTGCCTGTAGACAAGCTCTTTATGTCATTTACAGTGATTACACCTGTGTTAAAATCACAGCGCTGGTTCAGAGCAATCCAATTGTTTTAAATAATAACTTCAAAATAATTGGAAAAGGTCGGTCATCCTTTTTCGTAAAATGGCTTCTAGTATCTTTTCTTCAAGTACCTCTCTTCTCTTTGATGTATCAGTATTATGAGGCCTCCTCTCGTCCTGTCCCCGGGACCATCGAGTGCGGGAGGCACTGCGTCTCCCCAGTGGGCACCGGCCGGTGACCCCGCGGCCACAGGGCTGCCAGGGCTTTGAGGCCCGGTGGTGAGTGCTGCTCTGAAGAGGCGTTGTTCTTTGAGATAAAGAGCTGGTAATTAAATGGTTTCCTGTAATGTCAGTCAGGTAATTAAATGGTTTTGCATTTTAGGTTGAAAAAGCAGCGGAAAATCACGCTGTTAATTTTACGGTAGGAAATAAATGCACAGGAGTACATACCGGGAAGATAGATCTAATCCTCGTTTTGTTTATTGCAGTTGTGTATCATAGACTTAAATGCAGTTACCACCAATTTAGTTTTATTTTTATTTTTAGTTATGTGGGCTGGTGAGAATTAGGGCTGGTGTTTTCAAGTTCAAAGCTGTTACCAGGTTTATCTTTGTTTCCAAAACATACCCTAATGTGTATGTTAAAAGAACTTTGCCTAGATTGTTTTCAATTGATTTTGTCATCGGCCGTTTTGTTGCCCTTAGTGGATCATTCAAAAGAGGGGTTTTTTGGACCTGGGCATCATTATTGAGTGTTTCTGTATTTCCTTATAGCGATTTTTCACCCTAGGCAAAATGAATTAGAGTCAATTTTTACTTCAGGGTGACTACTCTGTCCCTGTACAGGAAGGAGTCAGCAGCATTCGTCATTTTGGGTCTCTGTTTCGCCTGCAGCTGGCTCTCCTTGCAATATAGTTGACACCTTGTCAAAATTGAGTTTTATAAAAGTAAGATTCACATCATCTAACTGATAGAGTTGGAATTTTGCATATTTTTTTTTCCTGGACTTACTATTTTCAATTTACACTCCTTGGCTCAGATTCTCCATTACCTTGCACCTTGTTCAAGGATTTAATGCTTCTTCTGGCCAGCGGTGCTAACACCCTGCAAACACTTTGCCAGTGCAGCTTTTCTCACCCTTTGGAGAAACAGATCTTCTGGCCTTTGGCCCTACAAAGAAAAACGTTAGTTCAGTTTATCTTAGTTTTCTGAGACTCGAATGTTCATCTTCATTTTCTTGATACTTGGTACTTGAAGATTTTAGGAGACAAAGAATAAAAGTTTCCCTTTCTCCTCTCAAGGGTATATCCTGACAGCTCCTGGTCTGGCACGTTTTGTGTAGCTGCAGCTTTGGGCACGTTTTGATCAGGCAGAATCAAATTTGGAACTGAAGACCTGGAGGCATCTGTTGTCTGCACGGAAAGTCATCCGGCTCTGCCAGTCCTTCCAGGGGCTGCCCATGGGAGGGAGACAGCGAGCTGTGCCAGGGTGTGGCATCAGCGTCCCATTTCTCCCAGGCTTGGAAAAACCATCCCTGGGACAAATGGCAAGGGAGCTGGGGCTACCTCAGGGACAGTTCGCAGGGTGCGGGGCTCCGGTGCTGGTGCTGAGCAGGAACTAGCACGTGGCATGGGACGTGAATCCACTGGCAGGAAAGGAGCGAAACCGAGAAGGCATGCGTCGCTATCAGATTCATAAATTAATCGCCGAAAGAGAAGAAAAAGTATTAAATCAGGCATTTCTTATACCATACACCTGATAGAAACAAGAGACTTGAACAAATGCTTTCGACGTCTGAGAATATCATCGGTATGCGGTGTGCTCAGATTCATCCTGTCTTTAAAATTTTCTAATGCCAAACAAGTGCTGTTTGGGTTTCTGTGCTCAGACAAATAGTGACATCCAGTGGCTGATGAACCCAGCCACAGGAGCAGTGACAGGCATTTCAGTCGCAGTAATGAGCTTGTGTTGATTTAGATCAGATGGAGTCTACAATAAATACATACAGTAATATGCCACCTTCTAGACTTTTGTGACGGCCACCGTCACTCTCATTCTTCTGGGAAGATGCAGTGAAGCTGACCCGTGTCTAGAGGAGGAGTTGCTGTGTGTTCTCCTGTGGTGGTGGGCAGCTTTGGACACAGCCTGACCCCAACCCTATTTCATCTCCCTGGATGAGACTTACTGAGCGTGTAAGCCCTGCGGAGAGAAGCAAAGCTGGTGGCTGTTGTGAGAGCTGCCCGGGCACTGGGGAACACGCAGGGCTGCAAGAGCAGCGCTGGATTGAAGTGTGAGGGATTGTTTCATGAGCCCTCCAAAACCTTTAAAAAGAAACTTCGTTAAGTGCAATGTCCTAAACAGGGTTAGGGCTTCTTTGTGCCCTTAGAGCATCTGATCAGAGTGTGCACTTAGAGGAAGGTTTTATTTGTAACGGAGATGACATTTATTACCGTCCTTGGGCCCAAAGGCAGCAGCTGGAGCTACCGCTGAGAAGATGGACCGCTGCAGCCCTGAGCACGCTGCAGGCGAGGAATAATCCATTGCTCCTCTGTGACGGCGGCAGCACCCTCCTGATGGTGCAATGCAACGGCAGGGGCCAAGTCCGGCATTTCCTAAACCAGGCGTCCCTTTGTCTTGCTGCTTAGTTTCTTCAGAGTGGGTTGGTGTTTTGTTTGCCAGAGCAGTCTGCAGGTTAAAGGAGATTTTACTGACATGCAGCTCTCAGAGCTTTAGGATGTTAGTTTCAATAGCAATACTATGTTCTAGGAACCAAACGGATATGAAGCATACAAATAGCTTGATAGAGTAAATGGTTAGTTCCAGCATGAACAGAACTAATTTAGACAGGAGTGCCTAATGTGCCTGTCAGGACTTCAAAATGAATGATTAAGGATAAAAATAGATTTGTTATATTTTCAGTTGCATTGGGCCTCAGATCTGCAGGAAATATGGTATATACTTGCTGAAAAAGCCCGTGTAAGACTGTCCTAATGCATTCTGAAAACGATTTCACAGTGTCTGCTGAGCACAACTAATCGTACTGTCACAATCGTAGATGTTTTCAGTCCTGGTTGCAATTACAAGAAGCACTTGTTAAATTTGTTTTGACTTTACTGTCTTCTGATTAACTTAAAAGTGCCAGGTGATAAGGCTGAAACGTGCCCGTGGCAGCTTCATCATAAGCAACCTCAAGGTTTAGCAAAAAACCTTTTTGCAAAATCCCGGATGAGAAGATGCCTCCATCGCGCCAAATGATTTCACGCTTTTTATAGGCACATAATTTATACAAAGAGCACCAAAGAGTTAACAGATCTTGTAGTTAAGTGCTTAATTAGCAACTAAAGAGTAAAGTCAGAAAAATTCAGTTCATTATTTGTCATGGATACAGAGTACGTTTCACTTTGCCATGTAGAGTAATACATTTATATTAAGACTTTACACTTCCAAGGTTCACAGGTCAAGATTAATCAGTTGTGACCTTGGAACACAGCTCTTCTCTTCATGAAGTAAAAGCTGAGTAAGGGAATCTGAAAAAAGGGTCCATACCTTTATATATAGCTTGATCTGACTGAATGGTTAAAATATAACTGAACAGCAAAAATACGTTCCTTTGCAGAGGAAGAATTAAAGACCTTTGGAAAAAGAGAGGTGAAATACAAGTCATTTTTCAGTGCAAGTGGAATCATGAATTAATCTCTAACATGACCAAGGCTGATGGTTATAGTGTTCCTTTCCTACTATAATTCTTTCTGCAGAACAGTTCTTTATGCTTTAAAACATTCAGCAGAGAAAGATGCAAATATCAACATTTTAAAGTGCCGGGTGCTATGCTAACAAACAGAATACGTGTTTGTTTATACATGACATCTTTATTTACAGAAACTTCTAATGTTTTATCTACTTTCTATGTTTTGTAGTAGCAGAACAGAATATAGCTTGCTAATAGCTTGTTGCCATTCACCCTCGGAATGGTAATCAGTGAGGGAGGATGCCTAAAAAGTAAGGACCAATTTCTCTGTGTCTGAACTGGGTTTGGATTCAGCAGAAGAGCAAGGCTCCTGTCTCAGCTTCTTGGCCCTGAGTTTTATATATATATAAATATATACGCCTGTGTTCTGCTTGTGGTCTGGCTGCAGTGATGCTGTTTGAATGGTGGTACTCAGCTGTCATTACTATCATTTTAAAATCGTCTGTTCTACTGTTTAGTAAATCTTCAGCTATTTCCACAGATGTAGAAACAATTCAAAAAAAAAAGTATTTTTGCTTAGTTCTGTAGTTTGTTTCTGCCCTGATCTGTTTTACACATTATCCATTAAAGTTTACACACGCCTGCACAGAAAATGAATGACTGTTACCATAAAGAGTAATTATTTTGAGCCACAACCTTTCTTCCTATTAACTTCTGGTTTTATGAGCTTCTCTGCCAGGACTAATCAATATGTAAACCTCGGCAAGTTTGTAGCCACTTTCATCATTTTATATTAAAAGCTGTATTTCATAGCTTCCAATTCTTGTGATTTGATCATAGCTTTCCTATATTCACCTTTTCCTTAACTGCTGCAGGCAAGTGTTTTTGTTATTTTAAGTATTCTCTTTGTTTCTGCAGTTGTTGATAAAAGCTTGCAAATACGACCCCACAGGCTCGAGGATTTCTAGTGACATTACAAAGCACAAAAGCTTAACCGTTTAAAAGGAGGCATTATTTTAAACCTTGGCTCAAGAGAGTCTTCATCCAGACTCATGGCTTTGGAATCACAGGGCTACCTCTAGTCCGCCCTTCGCTGTCTGCACTGCTGTGTGTTGATGTTCCAGCCCCGAGGAGGGGATCAGGACGCATCCTGCCGTGGGTGACAGTAGCCCTGGAGCAGCCCAGCTGCAGTTCTGCCGTCACCAGCGGCGCCCGGCATGCCATGGCCATGCCGATCCCGCACGCATTGGGCGCTGGCGTTGCGGAGGGGACGGGCGCTCGGAAAAACGGTCGGAAACGCTGTCACATCCATTTCCATTTCTTGTGCCCAGCGCCGTGCTCTCCATCTCCATGTGACAAGTGTTGTGTGAGCCCCAACTAGGGTTTCTGCTGTCTTTTTATAAATCCACTGAATCATTTATGTTTTTGTTAAGGTTTGTAATCTTGATTTTGAAAAAGGAGCACTGACCCTTGGCCTGTGTCATTTGCCAGACTTCCTCTAAGCTATGCCGTCAGGTATTACAGGGATAATGAGGTGGAACAATTTATTAATCTGTCATCCCTGAGCAAATGAGTTACATTTGTTTTGAAGCCTTAATGTAGTGGTCATAGGTTAACCATCCTGTGAAATCCCTCAGGCTTTTCTTTTCAGGTATGACTAAACTAGGATCTTACTGACTTACCATGTGTCAAGGAAAATAATGGGTGAAGTCTATAATTAGTGTCAAAACTTTGCGGATTTTCATGGGGTCAAGAATTCACTGATGGGTTCAATGCTGCAATCCACTGCACCTGCAGAGCTGTGAAGTGACTTCAGAAGAGCTCTGTCCAACGCTGCACTTTGCAAGTTCATGACCAATACGTTCACTTGGTTTCGGCCACACAGCAGTCAGTGTCCTCAGACATCATACCCGTAATTAAGACAATTACCGAACTGTTGATTTTTTTAAACCATGCATTTATAACCTTATGTATCCTTCACTGCAAAATTTACTGTAATTCACACAAAAATAACTGTGGCATCGACTCACAGCTATTTAGTGTTACTCAACAATGTGGAAAACACCTCAGACAGAAAGGAGCTTTATTCTAGCGTAGGCTTAATCAATACAATACAATTCATCCTAATACACATTTAAATATTTGTGCTACGCACAAGAGGGTAACAGTTACATAGTGTTAGCTAGCAAGTTGTGGAAGGTATAGTTCGCCTCAATCTTGCAGCAAATTTGTTCGAAATATTTTTTTCAGGATTTGGTACATTTTGTAAGAGAGCACTGATGAGCCAGTGTTTGATACTGGCTGTCTTGCCTGACATTTTTTCCTATTAATAATCATGAAGAATTTTATATCTGGTGGACATTTGTGGCCAAGCATAATTTTTACTGTTCTCTTCAGGACTAAATTTTCTAGTATGTAGTAGATCTAATTAGATGTTGTGAATTTAACCGAAACTCCCACCGGCACCTTTGGTGCAAGATTGCTGTCATGTGCAGAACACTTCTGTTGACCTAGCACACCGTAAGACCTTCTAGGTTGTGCTTTTGGTGGATGTAAGGATGAATTTCTTCAGAAACAGCTATTCCAGAGCAAGTGTTCTTAGTTGAGGCATAGGAGCTGTTTATAAATGAGGTCAATGAGACATTGCTGCTCTGTAACTAGAATATAAGGGCAAAGAAATCAGTAAATTTGATTCTGAGTCAGTTAAATCTTTGACTAAGCCTGCTTGGCAGTTCCATATGTATATCTCCTGCATAGAAATGCAAATTTACCATCTGAAAAATGTATTTTCAGAGGAATTTAAATATCATTGTACTTTCTTTCTGAACTTCAAATGCTCTTCTTCATCATCCGTCACACACGCGCTTGTTTTCAGCTAGTATGCGCATAAAGAAAATTTCAACATGAAAACACCTGCTGCAAGTGTGTTCTGTTGCTCTCAAAGCATGTGCAATTTGGACAGTATGTTATAATCCTGGATTAGCTTCCCTCCCAGCAGATGCTCACTAAACTGCTGTATCCAGTCTAGACCCTGTGTCCCACATGTTCCTGCCTTGCTGAGTCTGCACAGAAACATCATCCGTCTGGCTCTGGGGCTCTCGTCACGCACTCCAGATGCAAACCGCGTGTCTGATACCGCTTTTGGCAGCAGGAGCTGCGCCGTCTGGTTGCTTAGGCACCATCATTAGTCCTTGCTTTCTAAATCTTTCATAGTAGCTATTGAGTACACTCCTGTTATTTCACAACTGTGCACCCCTGCCTCACTGTTTTCTTTGAAGCACACAATGGAGAACACCGGCACGTTTGTGTGCTAACTGCCCAGGTAGAGGCATGGCAAACAAACATAAAACCTGGAGAAACAATGCAGATCCTTATTTCATTTTTCTTATGCATCCAAACATCAACAAAGATTTTGTCAGCCTCCTCTGACCTTCTGCTTGTCATAGTTCTCTTTTAGTCTAGAAGTATTCCTTCCCCGTTGCCTTTTCATAAGTCTTCTTTCCAGAGGACCACTTGGGTAACTTTTAACTCCCTTATCAGCTAAGCTGCTTCAAGGACAGCAGCCCCCCTAGGATTGTAAATTCCACGGGGAATTACGCAGCCTAGTGTCTGCAGATTTTCTCACTTGAAGAGGTGATTACCCTGTGATAGCCTCTGACCACTCCACATTTTACAT
This sequence comes from Apaloderma vittatum, assembly GCF_000703405.1. Lineage (NCBI taxonomy): Eukaryota > Metazoa > Chordata > Aves > Trogoniformes > Trogonidae > Apaloderma > Apaloderma vittatum. The sequence continues at coordinate 7,687 of NW_009727586.1, read as the reverse complement.
CCATCAACAGCGCTACAGGAATCACAGTTAAATGATACAGCAAAATTTTATGATCGTTTCAACCCCTCTTTTCAAATGAAAATGTTCTTTGCAATTAGAAGCTGACACATACAGCCATATACTGATTTGTCACATAGCGCAATATAAGTCCTCCTTTAGGATTTACATTTTGTCAAATAAATCCATGGATTCCCTCCTCTGAGTTGCTGCTCCATGGAGCAGCTGCAGCAAGTCAGTAACGTCCTTAGAGCCCCACTTACTGTTTTTCCGTTTGTTCTTCCATCTGTGTTACGATGTGCTGTGTCAGTTTTGGAGGTCCATTCTTTTATTTCTTCTGAGAAGACGAAGAATCCACAAGTCTCTGTCATGCATTGCACTCGCATCCATCTCCCATCCCAAAGAAACAGAAATACTCGGCGGTGCCTCTGCACTCTCCTCCCCACCAGAGCTGAGGAGAGGGCAGAGCGAGCAGCAGCCCTGGCGGCGCTCAGCGCCTGCCCAGAGCTCGCCTTGGGCTCACACGGGCTGCCGCTGCCTTGCCTGCTGGCCTGCTGGTGTCCCTCCCGGCAGGACTGAATCTGAGGTGGATCTGATGCAGCTGCTCCTCTGCCAGGATCCAGCCACAGCCTGTGCCCCAGTGGATGTAGCAATGAGGTAGGATTAGGGCTTTATCCACCTGATTGCTCGCAGCAGCGAGTACTCTCGCAGTGCGGACTGTTATTTCTCATTCTGGCAGTCTTCTAGAGCTACAGCAAACCTATAAAACTGCCCGTAGTGTCTGCTGAGATACGATGTGATGCCTGCACAGCAAAAACATCCTCCCTGTTTCAAATCCAGATGAATTATTGTCTACCCAGACCCTCCCCGTCATAATCCACATAATCTCTCTTCAGCCCTCCTAGGCTGAGCAAACGTCTTGAAATTTGAGATCCTCTCTCATTTTTCCCAGGCTGGATCTTGTGGTGTTTGCCCAGATTTAGCACAGGCTATTCCCCAAGTTTCAGGATCTGGTGAAGCTGCAATTCCTCTCTTAGTCCCTCCTGTGTCACCGGAGCGAAGGCAGGCTCTCGTCGATATGAGTTAGCTTTCTTGTTGGGGAAGGCAAAATAGAAACAGATAATTGCAAAATTAAGCTGGAACTTGATTTATCACATTGTTCTTCTCTCCTGATAAAATTCAGAATCATATTAGAAGTGGCTGATGCAATAGAAACTAGGTGTTGTGCTGGATCAGACCACTCCGTTCAGTTTCCTACAGCTGTTCAATTCTTAATTTTTTGTTTTCATTATAACTGCAGTTGACATGGAAGACCTGAAACTCCACTGGGAGAAAAAAAAAATTGTGTCACACCCATGAACAGAAAAGCTGCCAGGGACAGAGTTCAGTCCTTCAGGGACATTTTCTGTTCCTGCCTTACTCATTGCAGATCTCCCAGCTCCCAAAGCGAGGTGTGAGACACTCAGGCAAGAGTCTGTTCACAGAAATCTGACTTAACCCTAGTCCAGTTCCTCCTGTGCATGGAAGGACACACATGCAAAATGCAGCATATTCACGATTTACAGTGTATACAGTCAGAAAAGTCAGTGTATCTGGCACCTGAAAATTTTGTTTATATCCCAGGAGTGAAGAAGAAGTAACCACGAATCTGAAGAGCGTGCAGAGCTGAGTTCATTGCTATAGTTAAATAATTAATGTGGTGCAGTAATTTATCAGGCCAAGGCTTTACCCAGAGTTAGAAGATAAAAAAAAAAAAAAGTAACAAACTTCCAGGTTAAGCCTGTAGGTACAAAATGCCTGATGGCCTAGTCCAGTGCAAGCAGATTGATTAAATCCTTTCTGCGGGTGCTTGAGTATCAGACTACTGGCATTTTGAACACCCAATTCAAATAAAGGCAGCTTAAATGAGAAGTACTAGCTATGGCGTTCAAGGCAGAGAAGAAGGCTACGTTACGATGTTGCTGACACCATCATTGTACTGTGATTAAAATATGGCTTTTGATTAGTAAACAGATGGATTTTGATCTGCATCACGAGCCTGAATGAGTTTGTTGCCAGTTCTTGAAGCGATTTGTGTTCTTGGAATCAAACTACCAAACAGTAACAGATGTGAGTACATTGAGCTGTCAAGAGCTTAATGAAGTAAAACCGAGATCACTAACCAGTTTTAGAGAAGGGTTAAGGGGATCCCTTTTTGAAAGCTAATTATTTAGGACAGCACACCTGTCATTAGGCAGCAGAAGATACCAAAAATTAACCATTGTCTCGCATGAATTCTTGCTCTGCCACATGTGGTTGAAAAGACAGACAGAGTTGTAGCTCGAAATTAATTGAGCTTTCAAATCTGGAGAAAGCAGGAGAAAATATGTGATCTAGCGTTATTAAAAACGGTTGAAACCACTAGCACAGCATGCCTACTGTTATCACGGAACATTTCCTTCTCATTCTTAATGCCATGAAGGCATTTTGGTACCCAGAACGCTGATAGTTGAACCCAGCCCAGCAAATGCAGCCACCCTGAGGCATCTGCTCCGGGCACGGCGTGGCACTGCGAGGGGAGCACGGCCGTGGTGAATCCGGCAGGGTGATGTCTGCCCTGGTCTGCACGGGTGTGGCCTCTGATCTGGCAAAAGCTGCCGCAGGGTTTGGATAGTGCCCAGCGTCACTGAGCCGTCGTTCAACCGGACAGACACGGTGCCAGCGTGCCAGCGAGCAGAGATCAGTTACAAGTGCGAAGCCTCTGTTATGCCCATCTGAAGGCAGCGCCAGCTTCATCGGTAACTCCAGTCCAGCTCTGGCGGTGCTTTGGTGACCCAGGCTGTGCTGCTCCAATGATGGCAGGAGCTGCTCCCTTCCTTCAGCTAAAGATGTAAACATGAAGTCACCGTTAAAGCTTTGAAGACTGTGCCTGTTGCTTTTCGTCCCCAGTGAGATGGAAGAGCTGACCCACGGGCTCAGGCTTGCAGAGCAGCCTGAGAGCCTTCCCAAACCTGCAGCTGGTTCCCGGAGGGAAGTGTCCCACATCCCAAACCAGCAGTGGCAGCCTCAGAATTAGACTCTTGCTTCCCCTGTGAAAACATCACAAAGTTTCTCTTGAATTTTGTTCTACTTTTGTTAAACCTACACGGTGATTTTTATCTACAAAATGAGTTTTACTGACTCGTGCACTCCCAAAGCAGATATCTAAAAGAAGCAGTGATTACTAACTATTTATATTACAGTAGCTATTAAAAAGACACGAGAGCATTAGTGTGGGTACCACTGGAACAGGCAGATCTTGTCATAGAAAGAAGCACTCGGGATAGAAAACACCAAAACGAGCTGTGGCAGGGAAAACAGGGAAGGGCTAGAATTCCCTTTCCCTAGGCCACAGCAACACATCGGTCACTCAGAGATTAAGATGCTTCCCACAAACCCAAAGGACGCTTTGGAAGGAGAAGTGTTACCATCCACCACCTGTCTCTCCAGCTGTCGCGATCCTGAGTCAGTTCATTAAAAATGTGCAGCTTTTCAAATTATGCACCTGATCATACGTTTTCCAGAGACTGTTGAAAGGAACTGAAAAATATCCTCTCCATGCTTTTGGCACGTGGATGATATGCCCTGCTCTGGATATGAAACATCTGGGTGATGTGCCCTGTGCTGGGGGGATTTGCTCCCTCCATCGTTTTGATCCCTTGCCTTTAGCGGTCCCTGAGGGAGCCGGTGCGTGCGGGCGCAGGACTGGCACCGGGTCCTAACGCTCAGGGGACGGACACTCAGGGAACGAGGTGAACCAGAGGGTAGCTCAGCAGTGACCATCTCTATTCAACTAAAAGGCATTTGCGAAGACACTTGTGTTTTCCGAGGTGACAGCCCGCACAAGGAGAACACATCTTCTCACCAAGCTCTTTGGCTTGCAGGGCTAACAGATCCATCCGATGGGTTTTTAATTATTAGTTCTAGTGTCACCCACTGGGGTTGCCTTGGTGGAAAACACATGTAGGCAAGCAAGGAGCAGCAGCTTGGGCGTACGTCTGTGTGGGTGCACATCACGTAGCCCCTTCCCTCGGAGCACCGCAGACCCTTGACGCACATCAACAGCCTGTGACGCGCATCTCCACCCCGCTGAGGGCTCACCCTTGTTTCACAGGTGAGAAACCTACAGTACAGCGGAAAGGAGTTTATTTAAATTGAAGGTGGCTGGAATAACCCAGCACAAAGATTCCATTTCAAGCCCATTACCCTTCTTCCCACCCTCCCTGCCCCGCTTGCAGTGTGGGGACCGTGAAGGGATGATGTGCTGACCTCCCCACTGGGGCTGCTGGGGCTGACCCAGCAGAGGAGAGCCTGTCCCTGTCCCTGTCCCCATCCCCATCTCTCCACGTGTCCAAGTGCACATGTGTGTGTGCAACGCTCCAAGCTGCGGCTTCCAGGGGCAGTGGGGGCAAGGGTGGTTCTTTTAGGGGCAAAACAAACGCGAGTAGTTAATACAGCCCTGGGATGCAGGCAGGCTGAGGAGCACAGCAAGAACAAGAGCCAGCTAAGCAGAAATATTGGCCTACATTTTTTTCTCCTCCTGGTGGAAGGCATGCGAGTTTCTATGGCAACTTGTGTTTTCTGTTCCTCAGGCCTACTGACTCACTTCTGGGGAAGCTGCGCAGAGAAAGAAGATTGTTTTCTTTCCCTGCCAAGTCAAGTGGCTCCTTTTCTGCAGCCCGCTGCTCTCGTCTGAGCTCATCGGGTGGGTGTTTGAGGCTGGCGCGGCTTTGCAGAACCAGTTTAGGGCCATGAGAAAAGACAGTCAAACGTTATGACATCCTCATCACCGAGTAGTTTTCAAGGGGATGAAGAATCATCGGTGATAAGTCGACAAGAGGACACCAGCCTAGCTAGAAGCCCGCGCTGGCTGGGCAGTGCTGGCGGCTCCAGCACGCCTCCCTTTGCCCTGTTGGGGGGCAGGAGCCGGGGGGTGCCCAGGTGCAGCCCCCGTGTGTCCCTGTGAGCACCGAGGGGACGGGAGGAGGGAAGGGGACACCACGGCCGCTGGCCCAGGCCGGTGTTGTGGCAAGGCTGTAGCTCAGAGGAGGAGACGTGCGCATAGCCCAGAGCCGCACAGCACAGAACACGCTTGTTCCTGAGGACCTCTGTGGTGATTAGCCTGTTTTTTAAATCTACTTGTCCATTTTGTCTTTTACTGACGTATTAGATCGTCAGCCTGGCTTTAACAGCTATATCCTACATGGCTTTCCCCCCATGCAGAGCAGCATCGATTGCTAAAATATTTGATTTATGGCTCTGTGGTGGCATCTTGGACTTCCTGGATTAAAACTTTCATGGGAATGGAGTGCCATACCCTCCAGGATCTCACCTGATCCCTCCAGTTTTTCTGACTGGGAAACTTTCACAGGTATACAAGCTCCATTCTTCAGCAGAGCCCAGGGGCACTGAGTAACCATCTTGCCTTGAAATAAAGCAGGAGCTTTGCATCTACTTCTCTCAGGCTCCGCTGCAAATTGCAGCTGTTAGACCCCTGGGAACAGTCAGCATCGCATGACCAGCGATTCCCCTGAAGCTTTTTCTTTTGCCTAATCACGAGCATATGGAACACTTTAAGGGAGATTATCTTCACATTGTTACCTTTAAAATGCAGCCATCTTCGAGCTTTGCAAGGTCACAGCAGCTATCCAGTTAAACGGTAGGGCAGAAATAAAATGTTAACGCGGCATGACCTTGGTCAATCAGTTAACCTTTCTCCACCCTGTTTAGTCCCGCAAAATAAAAATCCATCCCCACACACTGCGAAGTGCTTTGAGATCCTGGGGTGAAAGGTGCGTCACCAGCCAGAGCGTTAATTGTTTAAGCCCTGATGGCACGCTCGGTGCTGGAGGGCGTACAGATGAATTTACAGCGATTGTTGGTTTGTGTCTAGCTGGGGTTTGCATCGGTCGCGGCTGGCAGTAACCCCCACGGACGGCGTTGGCAGGCGCCGAGTATCGCGGCTCCCTTCTCGTCATTCGTCCTACTCGGACTCAGACACGACAGTGAGGTACGGGAGGGCTCCAGCCGCAGCAGCGCTACTGCTGCAGGGAGTAAGAACGTTTTAAAAGACTTATGTCAGCATTTTATGTAGAGCTCCTTATTACTGACCCAGCAAGGGGGAGGCGGGCTAGGCTGTAGCCAGCACCAGCGCACCTCCTGAAAGACAGGACGAGCGCAGAACATGGGGAAGGCGAAGGCTCAATCCCCTTGTCCGTGTGCAATTGCATTTCCTGAGGTTTTGTGGGGAAACCTTATCTAAAATTGCTCACAAATTGGTTTTCTGGTTGTTACATTAGCTGGATTATGCAGTGTAAAGCATTGATTTTTAGATTTTAGAAGGCTGAATAATTTATGTGCGCGTTGCCTCCTAAATGAGGTTGTGGCAGTTTGGTGGCTCTGGCCCTCCTCAGAACCGTTTTAAGATTCAGGCCAACCTCAAACCCTCTTGCTTTGTAGTGTCTGCTTTGAAAAAAAGGGAGGTATTTTCTAACATCATGTTACGCAGTCAAAGTTTTATTTTATGGTGCCCAATAGCGTCATCCTACTGCAAGCACAAAGTGTGAATTTTAGAGCCGCTATTCCCTAAAACCCGCTGTTGCTCCCATCCCATTCTGTCACAGCCGTATAATACAATATGGATGTGTTCGATACAAGCATGAGACAGAAAAGGAAAAATGTATTTTTACGAATCGTGCAGAAGCTGATCATAAATCAAAACGAAGTCCTTTTTCAAAACTTTTGTCAAATTGAATCAGTTTGTGCCATTCAAAAACTTACGTTTTCACATATGTGTATTGTAGAATATGTTTAAAAATAAAATAGCGTGTTAACACCTACATTATTTAACTGGGTGTTTGCACTCTGACTGTGCAGAGACTTTGTCTCTGAAGAGCCTAACACATGCCTGTGTGGAGTTTAAGTGGCTTAAGTCATGTACAGACATTGATGATAGGTATGTGATCTCTCTAACAACTTCATTTTATAGTTAATATTCTGCATGTTTATTGACTGTAGCAAACGGGGCTGTACGTGCTGATAATCCTCTTATGCTTGGTCAGCTTTTGTTAAATCATCAAAAGCAAGAAACATCTTTTAAGCATTCTTTTGCTGAGTCTTCAATTTAAATGAACTTGCAGGGAACAGCAAATATTTTTCCTCCCCTTTTCTGTGTCCCTCAGAGGTCGCAGCCTCCCCAGAGAGGAGCCCGATGGCTGAGAAACGCTGCTCTGGGGAGGCCCAAATGCTGTCCTTACATAAACACACCAGCTTCCATCCATCCAGCCACCGATCCCGTGCATGAAACCCCCTCAGCAGTTGTGATCGTGCGATGCTGGGCAGCAAACCGCTCCTTGCGGGGCTGGGAGTGGGGTCGGCTTCTTTGTGGGGAACACCCGGGGAGTCTTCTGCAGCCGCAGTGTTGGCTCTCGGTGTCCCAACACCGTGCTCGGCAAATCGGGGCGTGTTTGACGCTGCGCATCCCTCCGAGCAGACAAGGCTCACTCCTGCAAACTCCTGCATCCTCGTTTCTCACCTGGCTGCTCCTCCAGCGGGTCGGGCTGGTTTTACTCGAGCTGTAGACCTCCACAGCTCGTAGCGGTTCTGCCCTACGGACAAGAGGCATGCGGGTCTCTCGGGGCTGTGTATGAATTTAGCCCCCGCCGTGCTGCTG
>NW_009727585.1:0-5396 GCF_000703405.1 Apaloderma vittatum | reverse complement strand
GGGAAGGAGGAAATGTACAGTGCTATTACTCTCCTGGCACAATAAAACCCTCTTTACCAAGTCAGAGATACCACCATCACTTCTACTCTCCTTCTCAAGACTCAGTGGAAACCCCCATGTCTTTACTCCACCTTGCCAATGCGGCAGTTGTGAGATCCCCTTACAAGCGCTTCTCCCAAGCTGCAAGCATTCAGAAATGTTACATCACGATTCAAAATGTACTGTATCATCTACAGACATGAGCACACCAAGCACGTGGCATATGACACGGTATCTTACTACACATGGAGAAATATGACTTTGGGAAGTCAAGTAGATAAGCGGAACAACACTTCAGACCTCACCCTACGGCAGACACTATGCTCAGGTAGATCTGCACTTTCTGCTACATTCCACTTTTCCCTAATTTTGAGGCCATCCCTGAGAATGCGAGCCTTGTAACGACCAAACAACATAAAGAAAGGGCTGCTTGCTTTACTGCTGGACTCAAAGAATAAAATAAGTACAAATGTTCTACCTGTTTTAGGTCCAGGTGTTCTACAGCTGATTATCACTTCTAAAGGGGCCTGCTCTTAAACTCCATGAACATTTACTCAGCTAATTGATGTTTTCTGCACAATTTTAATTGCGTTTTACTTTCTGAAGCAAAGTTTATGCATGCTCCATCTACAAAGTGGGGAAAACCAGCAAGCTTTTAATGGACTCATTGCAGGAGATGCTGTTGTGACACCGCATTTTGTACTCACATTATCCTGAACCTCAGTCTTTTCTGGGCTCTCATCTGGATAAATCCGCTCCTTAAAGCCACTGCGAGGACTCTGGGAAAGAAGGAAGTTCAGTTCTGGTCAGTACCAGCAAATCCAGGAAAATGAGAACTGCACGGTAAGTTTTTCAGCCACAAGAGCCAGAACTTCTCCTTTCTCACAGAGGGAATTGTTAAACAGTTGAGGCACAAACCACCCAACTAAAATGTGGAAACTGCATGCAATTTCCAAAATCCCCCAAAAGACAACTGAATGCAGAGGCAGTTTCGGTAAGAAAGCCAGTGACACTGAATAACAGCAGAGCTGTAAAAACTGCTAGTGCACCTCTCCTTAGCTTTCGCTCTCGACCTCCTGTGACAGTCTGTGCAGTACCACATTGTTAGCTCTCCGACCAGGGCCTTTTCTCAGCACCAGCCAAAACCAAAAGGTATAGAAGCAAAGTCATGGAGCTGTTCAAGACTCACATCAGCAATGTCACTGTTGGGTCGGGAGGGGCTGTCACCACTGTAATCCAGTTTGCTCACACAATCCCCGCTTTCCGCCTCCACTTCACCGATCTGCAGCGACTCCGTCACAGACCTGGAGGACAAGACTCCATCCTAAAAAGATAAAGTGAGTTGGGAGACAGCACGGAGTAAGTAGAATATTTCAAGGGACAATCCTTAAACGCTAGCTATTTCAAAAGCAGGTTAAGTTCAAATTATTTATAAAACTTTCTTCATGGATCTAGAACAGGCTGCAATGCTTTTCCAGAAAACCACATCAAGTTTTTAGAACTTATAACATTATAGGCAGAGGGGGAAAGGGAAAATAACTCCAACCACAATTTTTTATTTTCAAAAGCAAAACTGTTAGAAGCTTCCCATTTTTCCCTCTCCACTGTAAGAATCACTTCACATAGCTTTTAAGTTGCATTGACAGTCAGCCAAAAACATATCATAGTCTGCACTTACTGTTTTAAAAGCTGTTTTCACAGATAACTCGAAAGCCTACTTCGTATACTGACATGGCATTGCCCTGTTGGACAGCCTTTGCAAGCCTAATTACAAGTCTTAACTCTAGAGGGTGCAACTTGCCCGTACAAACACAGCAGAGCACGGCAGGAGCTCCAGCTTGCCCAGAACACCATCATTCCCCAAGAATTTTCACCGGGAACACACCACACAGAAGTCTGACACATCAGACAAGTCTGACACATTCTGTTACCTGAGTAGAGCCTGTGGCTTTGGACAACTGCTCTTGCAGCTGAGGAATGTGCTTCTTCGTTTCCTGTATCTCTTTGAGCAGTCGTGTGGTGGGGGATCGGCTGCACTCTTCTTGCAGAGACTGAAAAATAATTTTATCAGCTTTCACTCAGTATCTCCTCAATCTCAACACTCAGAACTACAATCTACTACTAATTTTCCTTTATTTTACACATTCAAAATTATTAAAAGCATATCTGCACGCCTATTTATTGAAATCCCAGATCGGACTGATGGATATGTACGTTTCCACTTAAGAAAGCACCCACAAACTTTTTCTTACTCTGGCAAAGACTAAAAACTCAAGAGCTGACCAGTAAGAACGACTAGATCTCTGGTATTAGGCTGGTGTACAGAAAAGCTAAGCTGAAACACAAGCTATGCAAGAAAACACTGAAGATGCTGCTAAGTAGTGATTCACAACCAATCTTTGTATTTGTATCACACTTTCCTCTTTCCAACTGCAACTCATGCAACTTCAGTACCTGCAGCCGTTCCTGCTCTTTCTGTAGCATCTTTCTCAGAATCTCCACCTTCTGGTTGTGGACAATATTATTCTCCTCCTAGAAAATATGGAGAGAGTAAGAGTTGTTGGGTTTTTTTGTGGAGCTGGCAAGAAAGATAAGGAAAATGTATATGCTCACTTTTCATCTATTCCCTATTCCTAAACACGGGCTCTGAAATGCCCTACAAGCAGCAATTCAAGTTTCTAAATCCTATCCTATGCATTCTTTCCTACTTTTGAACATAGCTATCGACATTAAAAATAAAAACAGGCCAGAACTGTTTGCTTGTTTGCTCTCCCGACTGTTCTTTGCCACATGTCTGCACACCTTACAATCCACTTTTAACAGAAGTTACAGCATTACCGGCTTGGACTAGACAATGTGTGCACTCAGATCATGCAAGTCGCAGTGTATCTCAAAGACAACCTGTGAACATCCCCCTCAACTGTATTTGTGTTATGTCAGATTGGACTGGATATTTTCACTTGCAGAATGTTTTTCCCCATATGATTAAATGCCCACTGGGTAGCAGGATAAATATTTCAATTCCACTTTGTGATTTGTGCAAGAAGTGCAAAACAATTCAGGAAAAAGTACACAACTACATTTCTTCCACTGTTATGCTGACTCTTGGACAAGAGAGCTTTAAATCTTACCCCCACAAGCACTGGGCTCGTAATCCTTTCTGCATTTCCTGATGTGCCAGGCGAATGGGGAGATGTCATGATGGGAGACATATGTCCAAACGCTGACAGCTCCACTTCGGAATCAGCTAACGGAATCTGAGGCGACCCCGGTGGGCGCCCCTGAACGGTGAGAGCTACATAGGAACCCGCTGCAGAGAGAACAAAACCAACTCACACGCTTGCTCTTTGTCTGGTTGCCTTTTTGCCCTAGAGATAAAGCTCAAACCACTCTTCACCCCTTTGTTCTGCAAACCAGAGAATCTGAGAGCACCGTCAGCTCTCTTTTAGAGATTTCCATTTAAAAGTCTTTTTATTACCCGAAATTTAAGATAATCATGCTTAGTAAGAGCACACCATCCAATTTCTGGCCCAGCAGGCTGCGTTTACCAGGTTGTGCTTACAGTATACATATGCTCATGACACAGAATAAACTGTACTAGGGTCAAAGGAACCACCGCTACCTTCTTCCTTGTACAAGAAAATCATTGAAGAACATAGTTCCTTTAAAAACACCAGTACTTTGCAAACAACGTACAGTAACCTGCACTGAGTACCTGAATAGCTGCGGTATTTAAGGTGAAATGAAGAAGTGGGAAGATGCATAGGCAAGGTTTGATGGTAACTTTGAACCTCAAGCTAAGAGGAAACTGCAGAAGCATGTATCAGCTCAACTCCGAAATGTCAAAATTACCCCAACTTCACTTTGATGTTTCATACACACTCTTTATCTCTCAGCGTGGGGCATGGTTAAACCTAGTAGAATCGGTCATTGGTCCTTTAAAATTATGCCTTTCACGCTTTAAAGGAGCATAGTGACCAAAATAGCAATCTGCCTTTACTTACACTTGATCAGCTTTACCACCTCCAAATGATTTGAGTGTGTTACAAGAGTGCCGTTCACCTGGGGGTAGGGAGGAAGAAAAACATCACAGTGTTTAGCAACTGATTTCCAACCAAAGGTACCCACACAGTACACAACAAGGAACAGTATTTTCTTTTTTCCCCATCTCCATTACTGTGTCTTTCAAGACACTAACTGATAAACAGTTTCTCTCTCTTAACAGTCTATCCCTGTGAGCAACAGAAAAAAGAAAATTGCTGTAGCACCACCATCGTTTTTCAGCAATAATTTAGATAGTCTACTTACTGACTTGATTTCTTAGTTTTTTGGGGACTGAAAGAGAACATGTATTTGGGGGCAGTTAGGGGAAAAGCAATTATCCAGGAAGACTGTTTCTTTACAGGTAATTATTAATTACTCTATTTCTTCTCTCCCCTGCCACCTCTGTTTTTACTGTAAGGGTGAAACTTGAACCTTGCCAAACTCGCCCATAAAGCTCTGAAATAAGACTGATCTCCACAAGAAAACTAACATTCAGCAGTGGGCTTTCAGTGGTTACGGTTTTGGTACCCCCAGAACATGGAAACTTAGATCACTTCTCTGTTCCACAAGCAAATGCAAACATCCCAGCAGATATATCAATGACACTTTCACAAAGGGAGGTCACTTATTACAAAGGAGCCTTTTCTCTGATTATTGGAATACCCTTACCTTGATAATTCTATCACCTGTTTGCACTCCAGCACGCATGGCTGCTCCATCTAGAAAGGCAAGAAATCATTTAGTTGCCATTTCAACAGAACCATTCAAAGGAAAAATGGTTTAAGCACTTCTGTGGTTCCACACAAAGCTACCTCCTGCACTCGGGCAACCTTCCTCTATCTCTATCAGATTAAAATCTCGGAGTATCTAGATGGGAGCAGTTCCGTTCTCATTTTGCAGTGGACACATGAAGCCACAATCCCACTGCGTTTCAAGGAGTCACTTACTGCTTCTCACATGCAAGAGGTCAGTTTCCCAATACATCAGACAGTGAGGAGGCGACTCACTGCATCCCAACAGCCCAACGCTCTTTGTCCTTGCCCATCTATTCCCAAGCTGCAGCCATGCCACCCCTGAAGAAGGCATTTGGAGTTTTCTCCTCCAGTTCACGCACGTTTCTTTGGTTCACATGGAAGCCCTCTAGGCTGCTCTCCGGCTCGCACATTTAGCAAGTCTGCCTACCTTCCTTAACGGACTGCACGAAGACTGGATTGTCTCCGCTGACTGTCAGCCCAAATCCGTTTTCATCCCGTTGGATAACAACACACCGTTGAACGAGACCTGCATAAGAAAGGTGGGGAAAAGGCAGAAGA
>NW_009727584.1:4046-39703 GCF_000703405.1 Apaloderma vittatum | reverse complement strand
GCTGGTGTCCCCGGCAGCAGCCCCTTGCCTTGCCTGTGCTCAAACCTAAATGTTTCTAGAGCCCTGAGCAGTGTTTTTGGTGCGTTTCCTCACTCAGAATGACCCCGAAGCTCTGGGCGAGCGGGGGCTGCTCACGGCTCGGGTGTGGTCGCCTTGGCCTCCAGCGCAGCGCGTTGCACTTCCAGTTAGTTATTTATTTATCTCCTTGTTACTTTCTAAAAACCTCCGAAAGTATTTTTTTTTAAAGACATTAGGAAATAAGGCGTTAAACAATGCATTTGCAAATGCCGTAACCTGAATTTCTGGACAGATCGCTTTCCGTCAAGGCGATGGAAATGACGGGGTGGGAAGAGGGCGTGTGAGGACCCTACAAACCTTTTATTTTCCTCTGGAGTTACTAGTCGGGGGCGAGCATCTAGTTCAGACCTCGGATTTTCTCTTTTACAAATTTTACAGATTTACGTGGATGGAAAAAAAAAAGAACCTGTGGAGTAAGTGGCTCTACCCTTGCCTAACTGCAAAAGCTGTCACGTATAATAAGTTATTGTGCCGGTATTACAACAGTAATGGGATATTAAACCACCACGTTTTGGCAGTAAGTAGCTGTAACGCGAGTGCCCTGTTTTGACGTCTGTAGAAGGAGGATTAGCTCCGACAGAATTTGTCGTGGGAGGGTGCGAGTGGGATGAAAAGCAAAAGCTGCTTAGCTTTAATCTTCTCAAAAAGGTAACTAAAAGTAGTGCCCGTGGTTAAAACACATATGCTCCTCTCTCTAATGGCTTTTAGTTGTAGTCTCCTAAATATTTTGCGAAAACTCGGTCGTGCCGAAACGTGGCTTTTTCTAAGATTCACTACGTGCGAAGTGAGCTCCCTTTTTGGCAAAAAAAAAAAAAAAAGCAATGAGGAGTAGCAGGGTCTGGTGAAGGTCTGAGAACAGGAGAGCTGTGAAACTGCATCGGTGTAACTAACCCCAGGTACCTGTGCCCGTATCCCTGGTGAGTTTTCAGGCCTTTAGGGCTATTGTTTGGGTTTTATGACTTTAAATTCACTTTTCTCTATCAGCCTTCATTTGTCTTCTGGGTGGGTTTTTTAGGGTTTTTTTTTTTTAGTTTAGAAAATGAGCATGTTGGAATGAACACACACACATAAAGCAATGCTTCAGGGCGTGCAAGGCTACTGACCCCCGTGAAGTTTGCTTTCTCCAGTGGTTTTACAATGGGGTGTGTATTTTTACATAATTGTCTTCCCTCATGACCTCCTTAGACGAAGGAAGCCTTAAGCGTCCTGTGAGGTTTCTTATGTAGGTCTTTGTTCATTTTCCTAATCTCGTAGGAGATCTTTGAAACTAGGCTTCGGCTGTCTTTTTCTGGCTGCTTTTTCTGCTGAAGTTGCAGATTATTTTAAAAATTTATTTATTTCCATAGTTATAAAGGCTTGTATCTTGAGTGTATCTGTATATTACTGCCCGAAGAATGAACGATGAATTTATGTGGTCCTACATGTGGCTTTTGCTTGGGTTTATAGTCAATTCCAGTTGCATATTCTCTCCCTGAGGTCTTTATTCTAACCACTGAAAAAAAAAATATTGGCAATTAATTTGCAAAAAACCTCTGTGCGATGCATGTTGCTCACAGACGTTCACCAAATGAGCGTAAGAATTAAATGTGAAGCCACCTACTAACATATGCTTTATGATTTAGGCATGATTAGAGACACGGTTTATGATGGATGCTACAAAGAAAGGGATGGTACCTTAATTGTTCACGAGGGAGGAGTCTTCAAGTCTACCTCTACCAAAAATGGTGAAGGTGCTCTCTTGAGGAAATTGGGGAAGGCACAGAGAACACGTGGCGATCGCTTTGGGTGTTGAGGGAATCATTTGGCGAAGGAGATGTGGGAGGATTAAAGAACATGGAGTTTGTTACAGGTCATACAGGGAGGTTTTGGGAGTTGCTGGTAGATGTGCAAGTGAGTTACAAATAAGATGCCTGAAAAGACAGCATGACAACTTAAAAGGAATCTTGGTGGTCCAAATGTTGGATAAAGAGCTGTGGTTTGGGTCCCAAAGTGTTCAAGTAGCACGTCCCGTTGGTCTGGACTCGCTGAGAGAGGCAGCCGGTAAGGGAGCTGTGCACAGATTCACCTTCAGAAGGTTATGTTTAAAAATACTCTTGTCTGGGTGGTAAATAAATACATTAAAACTGAAATTGTGTAGTGAAAAGGGAAGATATGCCGAATGCCTGGGAGGAGACTTGAAATGTAGATTTCACGGCAGATTTCTGCTTGCCTGGGTTTTAGTGTCATGGTAATTTTACTGAAATTGTACCAAGATATTGCGATACTGATAGAAAGATTGTGCTTTAAAATACATCTGTTTTTTTCTTCTTTGAAATGCTTTCCAGAATGCTTTGTGTAAGAAGCGCAGGCCAACGTGTAGTCGAACTTACACAGAAATAGAAATGGAAGCGTTTGATCATAAAGCTACGTACAAGATGATGGTGACCGAGGGTTTATGTAGCAGCTTTCCAGAAAGATACTGGAAATCTCATGGACCGTGAGATGTTTCCTGCTCTGTTAAAATCAGGCTGAAACCTGAACCCCTTTAGCAAGCATTTGGTTTGACGAACCATTTAGGGCAGAGAGCTTTGGAAGTGTTACCGTCTGAAAAATTTAGCAGAGGATACGTGAATCATGACTGAGTCTGCGCAGGAGCACCTGAGCTTTGTCCATGTGCCTGGCTTGTGTGGCGCCGGGTTGAGGTTAGAACTCAAAATTAACATTCTTTGCTTTGAAAGTATTAGGTGGGCTCTATGATTCTGTGATTATACAGCTGAGTGAGGTGTTTTCTTGCTCAGTGAAGAAATGAAGAGTGAGGAGGTGTGCTGGGAGATTCAGTGTCCATGATTATTTTGAAAAAAAACAACTTATAATGCCTTTTTATTGTGTTCAGATAATCCTGAATCATAGTAGTTCATCCTAAGCAACAAAAAAGAGCATTTCTTTTTTTTCGTTGTGCAAGACAGTAATAGGAACGTTTGCCAGGAGGGCTACAAAGGTGGATGGTAACGTGTGTGATTCTGCACAGCTCTTCTGGGAGGAGGCGAAGGATCCCGGCAGAGATCGAGAGGCTGTTTCATGTTGATTAGGGAGGTAACTGGGGCGTTGAAAAGCCAGTTAGTGGACATATTTCTTAAAAATAACTGGGGTTTGGAAGCTAAAATAATTAGGCTTATTTTTGTGCCCCATGGCAAAGACGTCGTTCAGAAATGCTGTTTGGAAAAACCAACCAGTGACTGGCTTTTTCACCCAGAGTTTCTACAACCACCTTAAACTTTCTCGTGTACCAAGAACGATGTCGGGTTTCCCCCTGAAAGCTGTCACAGGATTCGTGGCTTCCCTTGAGAAAATAATAATAAAAAAAGCTACACTGTAAGTTCATCTCAATGTCTGCTGTGATGAATTCTACAATTACACAGTAGAAGATGCCGCACTACGTTTTCCTGATGTTGATAGTCTCTGGTGATAAAAAGGGAGCCCATGAATTCCCAGTACGCTGTCGTTAATGGTTATTTTAAAAGGGCAAATCAACGCTGGCCCTGGATCTTGCACTCGTGTTTAATGCCAGCGCCGTTTACCTGAAACCTCTTTTTATTTTTCTGTTCGAAAAAACGACTCGCCTGCTTGCACCTCCTGTGTTCAGGTCATCTCTAAGATGAGGCGTTTCTAAGGTTTGGCTTGTGCTGCTGCCGCGAGGAGGCCTGCCCTTTGCCCAGCAGCACACCAGTTTTCCCAGTATGTTGCTCCCCATTCAGCCCATCCTATGAAGGGTTGTGGGGAAGGAAGAACAGTGGAAAATGCTGACGGTCTGCTAGTGCATCTGTGTAATCACCAGTCTGGGCTTGGATTGCAGGAAGGTGACAAAATTGCTGAATAAAATCTGTTCCGTCTTTTTTTCTTTTTTTTTTTCTTTCCAATACGAGCTGCCAGCTGTTGGTGCTGCAATGCATAATAGTATAACCTGTGGGAAGAAGCAGAAGTTTTCCATTTGGAAGATGGAAAACAGAAGTGTGTATCTACCCCATAATTTGGAATCTTTATGATTGTGTAGAGGTGGTTTGAGTATGGAAGTGTTGGGTGACCTGGCCTATGGTGATAGGATGGAGCAGGGCCATAGTCAGGAGAAAAAGTATTTTGGGATGAGGGTCAAAATATAGCCTGGGGACAAGGTCAGAATAGGAATGTAATCGGTAATGAAATAAATGTCAGCCCTTCGGCCCCTCTCGCACGTAACACTTGTAACACCAGGTTGTCACCCCGCCGTTTTTCTCGTGTATAATTTAGGTAATTTAGTAAAATTGCGTTTTATTTCATGGAAAGGACTTGGTGATGGCCAAATCACCAGCTCTAAAATGTTGTGATTTGGGGTAAGCTGAAGGCACGGCTGTTAGCTCATGGTTATGGGTGAAATTGTGGGTGAGTTGCCAGACCTGAGTGGATTCGGCTTCCAGCTGTTTTCCAGAGGTTGAGGGATAAAGGAGCAGCTGAAGAGAGGGCGCAAGACGGGATGGCGAGTAGGCTGAAGGGCTGGGAGTAACGAAGTCAGCAAGTTCTTGCGACTTTACTCCAAATCTGTTCCATTTGAACGCTGCGAGCAAATCGACCCGGCGGTGTGAACCCCTGCAGGTGCGTGGCCTTTCGGCACTAGGATGTAGCCGTGTGCAGGGGGGTTACAAACACACCTGCTGGGAGATCACCTGGAATTACAAGAGTCAGGACAGCCTTGGGAGCTCAGTCCATCCAACCTGAGTGGAAGGGCAGACCTGCACAGGAAGGTGTTGTCCTTCATACTGACACGTTGTTGGATAGGGAAGATTTGACCCGGTGGGGGAAAATAAACATTTTGCAACGTTTGTGAGTTTTCTTCACTGACGTGTTTATTTAACTTGACTTGTGTTTATCCAGCTTGACTTCAGGGGTTGGTGCAGCCCCACAAAGCCAGTGCCAGGAGAAGGTCCCTGCAGCTGAATCCAGCCCCAGCACGGGAGCACAGGGAGGCAGAAGGGAGTGTTAGGGAGTTGTTCGAACAATTCAAACTGCAGAAAGTGAAAGCTTAACCCAAAAAAAACCCCAGGTGTAACAATTGGGGCATGTCACCTGCTTTGCCTCTGTGCTTTCTGGAGCCGTGATGTGATCCGGTTGCTGCCCATGATCAGCGTGTGGTACACTGTGTTAAAACTGTAAGTTTAAAATAATGACAGTATTCTGGCGCTGTTTTTAAGGAATTATTTAATTGTCTGTATGCTCCAAAATGGTTTTGCTGCCAATGAAGATTCAGCTCTGGCCTGGAGCCATCGAAATCATAAGGTTTCTTTCAAGTTCCTTAATAATGTTAAGAAACGAGTCACTCAGTTTCCTTTAAGGAAGTAAAAGCACTTCCCTTGGTTTTGTTTTCACTTTCCCTTCAGTTCAGAGAGCGTGTGACCTACTGGTGCACAGGAAAAGGAGTAGGAACTTGGTGACGTGCCTGATGTGGATGATGAAGAGTTGGGCTTGGGACAGATTTTCCTAGATATTAACATTTGGTTTTTTTCCCCTGGGCCTCTGAAGCGATGTGCTGGCCTGGCGGCTCGTTACTGAAATGTGTAGGTTCCTTATTGCTGGGAACATGCTTTTAACATTTTTTTCTTAACTTTTTGATTCATTTGAGCAGATTTGTGGCATAAAATGAACAATCCTCATGGGCTGAGATGAGGGTGAACTTTCACGAGACTTTTTTTCTTGCCTTAGTGAGGCACAGGGGTGCCTTCTAAAATCTTTCATCTGCAACAGAGAATCAGTTGGCAGCAAGTATGTTTCTGTAGGAACCCTGTCCTCAAAGCAGTGGTCAACGGCAGACTAGTGCATGACCTAGAAAATGTAGGTTTATATTTACACACAGTTTCTCTGTATTGTCAGGCAGGGAATATTTGTTCAATGTACTCCAATTTGTTTCCTGATTTTTATTTTTTTTTTAGCTACCAAAGGGAATGCTATTAATCAGCTTTCAGCGATGCTTTTTCCTGTTGCTTGGCAGGCTTCATGTTCCTTCTTTTACCTAATAGGAGTATAACATCTTTATTATCTTTATGATGTATTAATGATTAGAAAAACTCAAAGGTTGTGAATACCGTGGTTAGGTTTTTGTTCCTGTTCAAGCACAGGGTGTACGGAGGCCCGTGTTTTGCTCTCACATTGTTAGAAATCGATTGTACGTCCATTACAACTTCAAAAAAAATAACAGCAGCGGTGTAAATTGCTGGTAACGAGAGCTGTGGTGAGGGCACGTTTGGGTTTAGCACCTGATCTCTGCAAACTGCCGTGTTTTCATTCCTGTGTTTTGGTGGCATCCATCCTGCTCCTTCTCTGGGTGCATCCTACGGGTGCAATCCTGTGGATCCTGTGCTGGATGCATCCAGCAATTGCAAAATTAAAACTTGTATTTAGCACTTGCGAGCGGTGGCAGAATGACAGACTTAAATAAAAACATTTTGCTGAGCAAACAAGACGTAGGCTCAGTTCCAACTTGTGTGCCTACAGCAACTTTGGCAGAAAACCAAGGAAGCAGAAATACTGTGCGTGTGTTGTGTACGTACCCTTGCTGTAGGGCCACGTTGTATGAATGAATACATAGGTTTTGGGACATTTTTGTGTGGGTTGTTTTTTTGTTTTTTTTTAAAAGTGTAACAACAGAGTTAAGAGCATCCAAAAAGGGTGAGAAAAAGTCATCTCAGTTGAGTAGATGGGACTCGGAGATATGTAGAGGTACTAACTCTGTGAAAGGGACCAGACTGAAGGGTGGAGGAGGTTTGCAGCGGTAGATGATGGAAGAATTCAGCTTGTTTTCCTCTGGAAAACTGCAACAAGGGGAAGAGGAACCGTTAAAAGTGATGGATGAGTTCTCTACAGCTGATGAAAAGCAGGATCAGCGTGAGACCTGTGATTTGGAACCCGAGAGCCTTGCAGAAGGGCATAACTGGAGAAGTCACTCCTCAGAGGGTTGTTGCCACCAGACAGCCCCGCTGAAGGACTGGAGGTTCCTGGGGTGCTGCTCTGCCCATAGGCTGCCCTTCATGTGGGGCAGAAGAGGGTCTGTTTGTGGCTCGGAGTGTCCCGGAGCAAGGGGATAGAGCAGAGAGCATCAGTGACTGACAAGTGTGAATTGGAAAAAAAAAAAAAAAGAGAACGTATGAGCTGGCCAGCAGGAACGTCACCGCTGACCGTTGCTTCGTCCCCTGATCTAAACAGATGTCTGAACCTGGAATGCAGACTGCAGATGCGCTGAGATAAATGTTCCATGATGGTTTCTGTGTGCACTCTTGCTTCACCCTTCTGTTTACAGCCAGAGCTAATTCAGGCTTCTGTAAGTTCCTCCGGGCAGGGGCACGTCGTCTCCGTGTCCCGGCTGATTTGATGCTCTTTATAAATAGACGAGTGAAGCTGGTGGAAGGGAAAATGCCTCTTATCAGGATGTTGCCGGAGCCTGGGCACACGGGCAGCCAAACCTCTAAAGGGGTAAGTGCTCGAGGGAGCGAGGGAGACTAAATTCAAAATGCTTTCATTTATGTATTTATTTATTTTCTTAGCAAAGGATGTGTAGGGCATAGAAATTATATTTGGATTGCGGCTGTTTGGAACGTCTCTCACATGTACCGATAATTTTAGGAATAGCAGAGAGACCGGAGAAGGAAAAGAGTGGTCTGGCGCAATGGCATCACTCCGAAGGGATTAAATGTTTATGGTACCTTCTATTTTGGCACAATAGTTTCCTTCATCCCTGATGGGCATAATTTCATCAGCAAATTTATGTGAGTCGAAGGAAATTCTAGAAACTGAGAGATCTGTGGCTGCAAAATAAATCAACTTCCAATGGTGGGAAGCCCATAAAGGGTGGATGTGGTGTTGTAACATTACATTAACTACAGCGTTAGTGCACTAAATGTAGCTGGAATAAAGATGTCTCTGCCTGACTGGTCATGGCCCAATTTTAAGAGCTTCCTAGACCTGTGGATTCTGATTTAAATCATATTCTAAAGGACTTGTACCGAGAAAAATCAAATGCAACCCTAAACTGTGTGAAAACTTGCTCTGCTGCGTCTCTTACCTGCTGATCTCTGCAAGAAGGCAGCTCATGGTGCTGGTTTGAGTAGGAGGGAATTGAAAAGCTGGAAGTTGTCCTTTGAAGGATGTCAGCTGAGGTTGGAAGCTGAAGCCTGCTTCCCCAGAATTTCCAGCGTAAAACAGGAGGAAGAAGGTGGCAGTTCAAGTATTCCCTGCATTAACTGCTTGTGAGATTTAAAAGTGGCGATCTTGGAGTCGAGCAGCCTTTTCCTTTCGAGAGCAGGGGGTTATCTCCAAGGTGTGGTCAGATCTCAATTTGGCCTCTTCATGCTAAGGCAGCTTTTCACCTCCTCTTATTGAACCCGGCGGTAAGTTTGTTGTGCGGTGAAAATAGTAAGTGCCGGAGAGAGGGACAGAAATGTTTGAGGCAGAGCTCTATTTGAGCCTAGAGCTTTAATGAAGCGAGAGCGTGGGCAGTTTGGTACGACAGGCTGGCGGATACCGCCGTGCCCTTGCCAGTAGCTTTTGCACCTCGCTGTGCTGGCACGGGGATTTTCGAACTGATCAGGGTAGGAAGAAACGTTGAACAGGAGAAAAAAGAAATCGAGATGAAGAAAAAAGAAATCGAGATGAAGAAAAAAGAAATCGAGATGTAGATAAGTTAATATTCCGAGTGCAAAAAAATATTGAACTTCAGCAACTTAACTTTTTTTTTTTTTTATAATCAGGTGCTTTCTACTGAAATATTAAATAATTTGAAAGTAAAATAATCTTCTAAATAGCTGTTGGTTTTAACATGCCAACACATAGCTATGGTGCATTGCAAAGGTGCTGCTTCCTGCTGTTGCTGTACATGAGTACCGTGGAGTGGTACGTGTGGCCTTTTTTTATCATGGCTTATCTTCACTTTTCTTTTTTTTGTAATGAGGATGCTGACCTGTTTGTACCTCCAGGCAAGTTCCGTGTTTCTTGTGGTTACCAACTTCCATCTTAAGTCCTGGGGCAAGCTAACATGAGCGACATTACTGAGCAGGTTTTATTTCATTTCTTCAGCCAGGAGCTGCTTTTCTGGTCTAGAAACACCGGGTTTTTTACGCCGAGTGACGTGACCTATTTCTTATAAGCCTTTTTTTTTTTTTTTAAGAAAAATGGAATGCTTTTTCCTTTCTGATGGGGGCAAGTGAAGAATTACTGTTAACAATATTGCGTGACGTGACCATTACAAGCATGAGTAACTAAGCAGGTCGTGCTGACCGGAGAATTGATTGCGCTGAGTGTTCCCGTTGTGGTGTTTGCCCCAGATCTGTGGTCGTAACCACGAGATCCGAGCGGCTGTTTTTCATTCCAGCAGACGAAAAAAGCACCGAAGGAAAGGTTTCGAGAGTGTGAAGTTCTTGAGCTTGTCTGAGAATGTCACGATGCTGGACTTGGGGCTTTTGGTAGATGACAAATGTGCTGCCTGGCAGGCTGCTGCTGGGGAGTCATCGGTGGAGCATCAGGAGTTAAAACAAAAGCCAAGGCGAAAGTCTTGATTGTAATTGTATCGGGAGCTGTCGCCTTCATTTCAGAGGCCTTCAAAGCAGGTTTTGTCAGAAGATAAGCCTGCAGATGTAGGTGGAAGATAAAAGATGCATCAACAAGTAATTACAATTAAAAGCTCTCTTCTGCAATGTAGAGGTGTCAGAGTAGTAAGTGGGTCCCTGTGTTCCTCAGCATCAACCCTGCATTGCTTGCAGGCTTTTTGCTCTCCCTCCCAGGCTCCTTAAGGTCACCGCAAAGTATACTTCTGGCTATCTTTGCCATATAGTTGGGCACAGACTTAATGCTACCTCCCTCTTTGGGCAAAGCCACTGTTTCTCTTCGCTGTGTCACCCCAACCACTTTTGCCTTCTCGCGTTACACAGAATCACAGAATCACAGAATGTCAGGGGTTGGAAGGGACCTCTGAAGATCATCCAGTCCAACCTTCATCCCAGCACACCCAACCAC
Source organism: Apaloderma vittatum (assembly GCF_000703405.1). Classification (NCBI taxonomy): domain Eukaryota; kingdom Metazoa; phylum Chordata; class Aves; order Trogoniformes; family Trogonidae; genus Apaloderma; species Apaloderma vittatum. The sequence goes on along the minus strand of NW_009727584.1, from coordinate 29,617 downwards.
TACACCACAGCCTCAAGTGCTAGATCTACTTTTTTTTTAAACACCTCCAGGGTTGGGGACTCCACCACCTCCCTGGGCAGCCTGTTCCAGTGCCTCACCACTCGTTCAGGAAAGAACTTCCCCCGAATATCCAACCTAAACTTACCCTGACGCAACTTGAGGCCATTTCCCCTTGTCCTGTCATTAGTAATTAGAGAGAAGAGACCAGCACCAGCCTCACTCCAGCCTCCTTTTAGGTAGTTGTAGAGGACAATAAGGTTTCCTCTCAGCCTCCTCTTCTCCAGACTAAACAAACCCAGTTCCCTCAGCCGCTCTTCATAGGGCATGTTTTCCAGACCTCTCACAAGCCTTGTTGCCCTTCTCTGCACCCGCTCCAGCACCTCGATGTCCTTCTTGTACTGTGGTGACCAAAACTGGACACAGCACTCGAGGTGAGGTCTCACGAGTGCCGAGTACAGGGCCATGATCACCTCCCTCCTCCTGCTGGTCACACAATTTCTGATACGGGCCAGGATGCCGTTGGCCTTCTTGGCCCCCTGGGCACACTGCTGGCTCATGTTTCGGCAGGCGATGTCACTCTCAGATAAATCTAGTGATTTTTACTGAGGCAGACTTTGAAGAGCACTATTGATTATTTGTGAAGGAGTGGTGTTTTAATCGAATAAATTCATTTAAGCTGTTGTGGCGAGTCCCTGTGATAAAGTGCTTGGTCAGCAGGTTTGTATTCCAGATGGTGATTTAGGGGATGTGGCGGTCTTGGTCAGCCGGCGCAGAAGTTTGGCAGAAGTGGTTCAGCGTCACGTCTAACCTCAGGAGCACTTGGAAAGCGCTGATGTCAAGTTATTTGCATGGCCTGGCTTGAAAATAAACACAGACCAGTTTAGCTAGTCAGCCCTGCGAAAAGAAACGTCGCCTTTCCCTTTTGCAAGGGAGGAGGGAATGCCGGCGGGGTGTTTCCGTGCCGCTAGCGATACCCAGCGAGCGCCGAGCAAAAAGTAGGTTACTCGTGCAGCTGCTCTGGGGGGAGCTACGTGCCTCGCCTGGTTCTTCGTGCTGCTCTCCCGGCATTTCTGGGTAGTTTAACCAAGTCCCTGGTTTTGCAATTTTAAGGCTGTTTTTACCCTCCTGTGAGCACGCTGGCACCGTCTCGTGCGATGAGGTAAGGCCTGGGGGGTGCTTGGAGTGCTCTGAGTCATTCTGGCATGTTTTGATGAGGCTTTTGGATCATGTTTGAAAGAAAAAAAGGAGAAAAAAAAAAAAGAATTCGGTGGGTAGGTAGGTGTGCTGCTAAAGGTAGCTCAGAGGAAGCCTTTTAATTATTTGCACTTTGCGATAGGGACTGTCCTGCAGAATATTTAGATTGCTTACGTGTGTCAGGCGTATAATTAATGTTGCATTGCCAGGCCCTTACCTACCAGCTCCCCAACAGAGGCTGTTCCTGTTCCTCGTGAGCTGGAACACAGCGACTTGGAGTTTGTCAGCGGGCCAAAGTGTATTTAAAAGAAAAAACATTTCCGCCTTGTTTCTGATTTCTTGAATGTTGCGTTTAAAACGAGCTGTTTTAAAACTTGTGATCTTGCAATTAAGGTTTCAAGCCAATTAAGCTTTTTTCTCTCAGACATTTCGCTAATATGAGGTGTGCATGATCTCTTGTCTTTGTTTCCTTTTTTGTGGCAACTTCTTTTTTTAAGGCAGCAACAATATTAACGAGCGTAGACTGTGCCCAAGACCTCTTGTTCCTGAGAGCTTTTTAATAGATTTTTACCTTCTCCTCCCTGCTAAGTCTAATTTTGCTTTTTTCCTGTGGTTCCCCTTCTGTTCTTCCATCTGTTTGACTTAACTGCTTTATTCTCTCCCCGTGCTTCATGCACACTAATCCTTCTACTTTTTACCCTTTGCAGCTTTGTTTGGTTTCCGTGGTTTAGCTCAGCTCTGTTTCAGCATACCTCGCGCTAAGATGTTCCAGGAGGAGCTATGATTTTGTGAAACTGAGACTGTTAAAATCGTTCCTTCTGTCTCTTTTTTTTTTAAATTCTTTTCCCCAAACTTGATTTTTATTACTGCTTGCACATGCCATTTATGGTGCTGGTGGCATTTTTGGAAAAAACGCTGTAATACCTCTGGTTTCTTGCTTCTCCGAAGCGCCACTTCTTGCCATTCTTTCCATTTTTCCCCAGTTTCCAAAAGCTCTAAAGGTAGCTCTCCAAGAAAAATGAGCTGGGAAGCCCTCAATCCTGCAGAATGTATGTGCATAATACATTTCACTCACTGCAAGCCCCACTGCCTCCGTTTCGGGAAGATCCTCACTTGTGTTCTGGGTTCCTTTGCTTCGTCCTGTGTGAAGTCACCTCGGGCCACCTCGTAGAGCTCTTCTTAAGACGAACCACAAGAGGGGAAAGCAGAAATGAGATGTTTTCAAAGGCTAATATGAAAATTAACTGAAGGGGAGGAAAAAAAATAATCTGAATTTTAACATGGTGATTTTACTTGGCTTATCAGCGCTCGGAGGTAGACATTTGATAAAATAGAGACTAGAATCGATTAAGAGGTATGTGGTAATTACATGTATATCTAAGCCTTTTCATTTTGCGAAGCAGGCAAGAAGCTAGAGAGATATTTTCCCTGAGCAAATAATTACTGCAGGGAAAAAATGTTATTTTCTGTTGACGTGGATGGGCTGTCATAAACTGAGCTCAGCTCAGAGGGTCTGGGAATCTTAGAAGATTTCTTTCAAGAGGAACCCATTTCCTGCAACACACTAGGAAAAGGCATCTCTCACACATGAGAGCAGCTGATTGCTTAAAAAAAAAAGAAGTAAAAAAAAAATTGTGTGTGGGAGAACATCTCCTCTATCCCTTATATAGAGCTGTTTTCCAACAGAAAATGGAAAAAAGAAGCCAACAACAAGGCACTTCAGCCAATTCTGTGCACTTTGGGATGTCATTTTGCAAGGAAAAATGTAGTTTTTACTAATGGCATGTCATGCTTTGTGTTTGGGTATTTTGAGGAGAGGGTGCTTTTTTGTGTCTTGGTTTTTTTAAACTTAAATACTGCTATTTGCAATACATCGCTCTGACCCTCATCAAAGCAGTTGTTTAAAAATATTGCTATATGGAATTATTCCAGCTGTTAAGTAAATATACTGTTCCATCTTATTTTAGTCTTTCTTTTCTTATTTAAGAATTGTGAGCTTCATCTCAGTTAAAAGGCTACCAGGGAGAGAAACTAATTTTTAACCTGTGTTTAAAAGTGTGTGTACCTTTCTAACATGTTAGGGGATTATTTGTTATTTACCAAACTGCTCTGGAGAGCCCTTCAATAATAATATTCTTCCGGTGATTTGCTTTGCTTAGGGGTAAAGACCCTGTTATGCCGTGGATATTAACCCCGTGTCAGCAGGAGAAAACTTCATTTTAGGGGAAATGTTTTTTTTTTTATTTATTTGCAAGTTCTGACATCTGGAAATGTAGTTAATCTCATGACTAGAGTGAAGATATAGGAAATAACCTGACACTGTCAGGAGGAGATTTGAATTTTCTTTGCCGTGGCTGATACTTCCACTCCTTGAAATCCATCTGCCAATCTTTTGTTAATTGCAGGAGCCGCTGATGTATGAAGATGAAACCATGAAGAGCAAGCAGAAGAAATAAGGATGCTTTTCCGAAACCGGTTTCTGTTCTTGCTGGCTTTGGCGGCCTTATTAGCCTTTTTGAGCCTCAGTCTACAATTCTGTAAGTGTCCTCTCTTTTTGTTTTCTATATGTAGCGGTCTGGAAAAGTGTTTAAAAGCGTCCGTGCTTACATGGTGTTTTAAATACAGAAAGAATGTTTAATACTTCTGTGTGTTTTGCTATTGGTTTTTCCAAAATAAGGAAATAAACGTAAGAATAAAAAAAAAAGAGTTTTGTGTGCCATATAGGAATCTATCCAATCTGGAGGCTTTTCACATCAGGCTATCTCAGAAAAAAATTCTGAATTTTGTAGTGCAATTAAGCGATTGAATGTGGGTCATGGTAGTGTTGGGCTGACAGTTGGATTAGATCATTTTAGAAGTCTTTTCCAACCTTTATGATTCTATGAATCCTTCCATGAAAGCAGATGAAACCTATTTGAATAAAAACTGCTGCAATCCCTATTTGATATTGCATCAGACCAGAGGGATGGGGAAAACTGCCGTTGAGAGAGGGTCAAGTGTTGGAACTTCTCCTTCGGTGTCCCCTCGCATTGGGAAACTTTAAGCTGTTGGATGGGCTCCTTGCAAGCGGCTGGTTCGTTGAAGAAAAGATAAATTAACGTTGTGTTTCGGGTCAGTTAATCCTGGGTCATCCCAGAGGGCCACCATTGAGCCTGAGCTGGAAGGCGAGGCCAGATGCAGGTTGGTGGGCGCCGACAAACGAGCTTCGTGCCTCGTGACTGCTGGGGAAAGAAACTGGCTCTGTGGTGTTATTATTTTCTGGGCTGAGGCTCGTCTGCACGGCGTAAGGGGATATGTGGCTCCCAGTTGGGTGCCCACCCTCCTGCCGGTACGTGCCAGTGGGTCCCATCGCAGCTCATTTAGCCCGTTCGGCTCTTTCTGGCTCTACCCTTGACGTTCTGGGATGGGTTATGGGTTGAGTATAGGGTGAGGGTCCCAGAGGAACTTGGGTTGTTAACAGAAATGAGCTTTATCTAGAGCTGAGGATGTAGGTGTAGAGGAGAGCGAGTCGTGTTTCGCCCAAAGAGGAAGTTATTTTCCGCTTCATTAGAACGTAACGTTTGTGCGAGAGGAATTCCAGGAGATAAAGGTGTTTGAGGGGTGCTTTAAAAAGCACTTAAGCTCCCGCAAACAACCACCCTGAAACTTAGTGCCAGCACCGAAATAGGTAAAAGAATTTGGGGATAATGGGAACTGCAGTACAGGCTGATGGAAACCAAGGGGTTTATGATATCCAGCTACCCTGATATTTTAACTTCTACCAGCTTCGGCTTGTAGAGAGACTACTTCACACTTGGGCCAAAGACCTTTCCAAAGCAAAGGCAAAAGTCTCTTCTTCTGTCACCAGGTAAAACTCTTATGGAAACCCGCTGGAGACCGGAGAATTTAAAAACCAAACTAGTCTTAAAGCCAAAACCAATTTTTCCCCTCTGACCGCAAAGCAACACGTCGCTGCAAAATCATCCTAGAGTCTCCAAGTGCTCCCTGAGACGTGCGACCCTTGTGGTCTGATTCTCGCTGTCGTACGAAATGACAGTCCTGTAGCCTTGTTTTGTGTGTAAAGCTCTGATCTGAAAGCAATATGCTGCTTTTCTTTTTCGTTAGGCTGTAAAATTTGGTTTCCAAATTTTGATCTTTCCTGAGCCGCCCGGAGAAAAATTTTGCTTATACTGCTTTATAATTTGTGTCAGATCATGGAATGAAAATTTTTCCATTTAGACTCAGGAAAATGCCCTAGTCACTGACTTTTTTTTTAATTTTTTTTTTAAATTTTCTTTGAAGGGAGTTACCTCCTGCAGCATTTGGAGTGGAAATGGGTGTTTTGTGCTGTTGTGAGATTGATTCTCTGTTAGCGGGCAGCACGCGGCTTCATGAAGGAGGGGGGCGCTCATTTGAAAACGTGCTACTGCTTTTCTAGTCGGCGAATATCCAGAATGCCTCTTCCTTTCTGTGCTAAATCCGTCTAGAAAAACGCAACTAATGTTAAATGTGGAATTATATAAATGGCACGTGCATTCCTGGGTTTCTGTAGGTCCTGACTCAAAGGCTCACGAGATCACAGCGTGTCCCGTGCTGGAGCTGTGAGGGTCGAGCAATCACTCAGAGGGGTTTTGCAGCCCAGTCGAGTGGAAATCGATGCCAACTGACTTTAATAGCTGTGAAGGGTGTGCGACTGCTTGATGAGCACCCGTCCCTGCAGCCCCGATGAAGTGGAGGTGACGGGTGCCATAAGCACCGGCAGCCCCAACGTCATCCCTCCTGCTGTGTCAGATGAGGTCCCCAGGGAATTGTTTCCGAGCTGGAAATCATCACAACGAGAGAAATGCTGGGGAAAACAGCCAGTGTAGATAGAGTCCTCAGTACTGGAGGGCTGGGGATGGACAGAAAACTTTGTGTCCTGTTCCAATGTTTGCTCTTGGCACCTTTCTGTTCTGCTGTGAGTTCCCGTCTTGACTGGTCGGCTTCCCTGTGCCGTTTTTTCCTCCCAAGGCTGGCTCTTGACGTGGATACTAACACTGTCTAGTTTCCAGGGTAGACCCTTAAGAAAGTTTCCCCTGGAATCTCTCTTGACAGCAACCAACAGCTCTGAGTGCTAAAAATGGTCTGTCCCACTGACCCCACTCTGGAAGGAGTAACAGTCGTGACGGAGTCGCTGAGGATCCCGTCAGACACTTTTCTCGCTGCTTGAGTCCTCCGTCACGTAGATTTTGGGCAATGGGGCAAAGTTCTCCTCTTTTTGCCCTTGTTCAGGAACAAAAGGCGCAGGGATTGAGTGAGGTCTGTTCTTCGTGTGCTGCTTTCCCTTGCAGGAGTAAGAAAACTTTCCTCAAGAAGTCCCGTTTTCAAGCTACGAGTATTGATTTCCGTAAGTCATGTTTCTGAGCGTGCCAGGGGGCTGGTGGGAGAGTGAGATTTGAGACACATTTAAAAACCTAATAAAATATTCCAAAACCTCGTCGTAGTTTTGCCAAGGTTGTTTACCATTTCTAGTAGGCGCACGGAAGACTTTCTCCTATTAAAAAAGAAGTTTATACTTGATGAAAAGGTGCGAGCCTTAGCGGTTGGTCCTTTTGTAGAACTGTGTGGCCTGGAATTTGAAGCAAAAGCCTGGGAGCCGGGCGCGTTCTCAGAATCAGTTTGGCTGTTAATAAATTGTGCGGTGTGAAACCTGGACCACAGCTGCGACAGAACGAAACCCTCTTCAGTGACAAATGTCTCCAAATTTTGAATGGGCTCTAGTTCTTAACTAGTACAGAAAAATGACGGCGTTAAAAGTTAGAACTCCAAAAATGTCCCACTGCCGGCTGCAAGCACACCGTGATGTCCTGGCGGGTGATTATAACAACGAGAGTTTTTATTTGGGGAACCCACTGGAGATGAGGTGACTGGGTTGACTTCCAAACCAAGCACGACCAGCAGTTTTGGTGGGAATTGTCATTGTTTCCCTCTTGTTTTGTGTTTGGGGCCAGATTGGTGGCAAAGAGTGGAGAAATGTTCTCCGTATCGTTTTAGCACTCCACACGGGGTTTTATCTCCCTCTTTTTCGCTGTTTATGTGAATGGTCGTGGTTCTAAACCAATTTAAAACTTCAGTGCGGGACACAAAAGGAGAAGTGGTTTTGATGGATTTTTCAGTTAGGCTGTTCAAAAATGGGATTATGTTGGTTTTATTTTACAAGGGCCTCAGTGTTTTGCTTTGTCAGAAAAACTGCAGAGTGGAAAAATGACCTGTGCTAGATTGCGGACTGTTTTTGTTTCCGTAAATATTATCTGTAATGCTGTTGGCTAAAGCTGGGCAGTTTTACTTGACAGAAAAGGACTAAAACTGTAGTGGGAAAGCAGCCTTTTCTGCTAGCAACTGAACCCCGTGGCCAGCATAAATTACAGCCTTCCCTTGCAGAATCGCCAAGTCCCCGGCTCTCAGGCAGCTCCTGCAGAAGGAACATATGGTTTGAAGCTTGTTTCCCTCAATATTTTGATAATTTGGGCAGCACCTCAGGCTTGCCTTTCAATAAAAAAAGAATTTTTGTATCTGCCACAGCTTTTCAGGATGTTGGCCACTCCCGTGGCGGGATGCTGGTTCCTGGGTAAAGTGTGAAGAGTGATGGGTTTTCTCTTTTTCTTTTAAATACTTTCTCTGCCTCGATGCGTCTAGTTTGGGTGATGGCATTTCAGCGTGCCTGGAGATGACATTTTGCTTTTCCAGTAATAATTTCCCCCCGCCTTTCCTTGCTGTCATCTTATTTGGTGTGGAAGGTTTTTGGTTTTACAGATGAGTCACAGGAAACCGAAATCAGGATTCTCTGCAAGGAGAAGAGTTTTATATTATTGGCTTGAGTGCTGCAGGCAGCTCTTGGTTTACGAGGATGCCGAGAGCACCACGTGCAAACCCCTCCAGGACCCTGGGTGTGGGCAGAATAGATCCCCTCCAACAGTAAATACTCAAGTTTTGTGTTTTAAAAATTTAATTTCCTCATTGGAATTTAAAAAAAAAAAAAAAGTGGCGGTTTGCTGGTTTGTACAACCAACTGTACTGAAAAAGCTGCGACTTTAGAATTCTTGATGCAAAGAACTTTTTTGTCATGTGTTGGCAGCCTGCAAAATAAAAAAGGAGACCAGATATCCCGAATTTTGCCTTCAAGCTCTTAGGCAGGGCAGATTTGCCACTAATGAGAAATCTCTCTGGGCTTTTTGAACGCACTAATTTAGTCTGAATTCAAGATTAAAGGGAAGAAGCAACCCACAAATGACATATCCCAGGCTGTGCATGTTCTACTTGGGAATGAGGAAGGCTGTCTGGTGGTTTTTTTTGTTAAAGCAGCTTTTTGTGTTGTAACCGGAGATTTAAATAACTACTTTGCGATACTCCAAAGAATAATGTAACCCTTGAAGGGGGAGGAGACATAATAAATAATTGAGTTGCTGCAAACAGAGTTGGAAACCATCGGTTTTATGGATGTGCTACTTCTCCCGTGTGTATCTGTTTCAGATATACTTAATATTCTTCAGGTAATTAGTGCTGGTTCTTCTTAGTCCTCTTAATTCCTTTTGTGATTTATCTTCTGGGCTGTTTTGTTCTTTGATCTGTGCTCTTGCTGGGCTTTTCCTTACTGGAACAACGCAGCGTTTTACTCGACGTGAAGTGTCTCATCGTCAGACCGTGAAAATTTCTGAAGAAGTTATCGCGTGTTCTTGGGCTTGTGTATCTTCTGCAGTTGATCAGGTTTCTTAAGCTGTACTGATTTTGACGGTTTGAATGCCTGCGGGCAGTTTTTTATTGCTTTTTCAGAAAAATCTAAGTAATCTCTGTTCCCGAAATTACTTCCCGTGTAAATTTTCCTGCGAGGAAAGTGGTGCTTGCCCACATGAAGTGCCTTTGTGGTTTATTTGTTTATGAGGCAGGGTCGAAGCAGTTAGTACTGAACAGACCCAGGCTTCTGGGGAGTTGCTGCAGTGAAAGATGAAGTCTGACGACGTGGAAGTAATCTCCCTTTATGATTTTTGTTCGGTGGCTGGATTCAAAGGGCTGGGAAGCCGAGGTACGTGGTGTCATTTCGGGTTTACCCACTGTGCGCGTTAATACTGGGTAAAGAGAACAAATCACACCCTCTAAACTGGTTTATGGCAAGTGTCCTAAAGATACCAATAATTCTATGATCTGGAGAAGGCTCTTCTGAATTCCGGAGGTTAATGATGATGCCTGTCAGGCTCTACCCTATTAAATATGTTGCTTTGGGGTCTGCTGCTGGCAAATCCATGGCAGCTTTCTGCGCCCTCGCGTTGACAAGGACAAGAACACTGAGCTGCCTTGGCCGGCATAAGCGGTGGCATATGGTGTGGAGAGGACTTCCCCGAGCAGGTCAGTCCGAGGACAACAAACAGTTGGGCTTCGACGTGAGCGGAAAGGCGCTAATTTAATACGGTAGCTCCGATAGCGATTTGAATTTGCGAGGCTTTTTTTAATCTGCTGTGTGCCCCAATGAAAGTTGATTTTGATTTCAAAAGCCGTTGCAAATATTTTGGGAGGAGGAGGGGCGATGCCACGCACTTGAAGCTCTAGATGTCTATATACTCCTATCATTTAGTCTTTCAAAGGGAGGCAGGGGAATATTTTATGTGGATGCTTCTCTTCGTATCCGTTCAAGGAGCAAGAGTTGGTGAATTCCTGACAGACGGACCGTGCCTGTTTTCAGGAGCAGAGCCCTTTACTGACTGATTATGAGACAACAGGACAGGGGCAACTGCTGAACGCTGCTGCGTGGTTTTGTATCGCTCTCAGCTGCTGTAGAGGAAAAATGCACCGAAGCCAGAGGATTTGCTGTCCATGTCCCTGAGAAAATCTTTCTTGCCATGTTTTCTTACGCTGTGTTGAGCTGGCCTCTGTGCTCGTGTCCTGTTCGTGTGTGCAATCTGCCAAGCGTCGTTTTTCCAGCCATGGTGTAATCGCTGCTGCACAGCTTCCCACTCCAGTGTTTGTGAGAGCCAAAAAATCTGCAGGACAAAAAAAACCCCTAAAAACAAAGGTCACCACCTGCAGGCAAATTATGGCCGCGGCACTCAGCGTATTGTGTCCTGCGACTCCATGTCCACAGTGACCTTTATTCTGACAATGTGAAGGAAATGGGAAGGGCTGCCAACGCTTTCTGAAAGCAGCGGATAAAAGCTGTTCTGAAAAAATCTGTTCCAGGACAATTTGGCTGGATTAGTTCACTTACCAATTGCTGAATTGTGTAGACAGAAGCAGGGCAGCGCTTCAAAATCTTACTGTAATGCTTGTTAGACGAGTAACAGTGGCTGGATCTACTGTATTTATAAGAATTATGCTTTCAGGCCGTAAAAAAAACAACAACAAACAACTACTTAAGCCTTTTTGGTGCCCTGAGCGCACAGATTTGATACAGTCCAAGTCCTCTGCCAGCCTGATGAGACGTGGCAGCTAAGCAGATACGTCGAGAGGAACAACTTCTTCTCTGGCACCGCGGTGCAGTTTATGTAACGCTCCTCGTTGGTGAATCCCGACGAGCCCGTGATAGGCAAGAGACCAACATAGCAGCGCTGGGGCTTTTTTCTTTTTTCCATCTTGTCACTTGTGTTTATAGAGCTGGAAATGTGTCTGCTTGTCTTGGTGTCTGGTAGGAACCTCCCCTGTCCCCTTCAAACTGACTGGAGAGCCAAGCGGCGAGGTGGGGAGAAGCTGGTAAGGGAAGAGCTGTATTACACCTGTATATTTAATTTAAGGAAAGGAGTGCATCTACTTGATGAAAATACAGATCTTTTCTGTGTTACAAAAATGTAGTTTCAGCATAGTAGTGAAAGAGAATAAAATGTAGAGAGGAATTCTTCACTTTGGGAGGAAAAGTGGAAAACAACTGTCTTCTCGGACTTGCAGTCAGCATTGCCATGTTCTTACTGTCAAGCTGAAAATCCTGAGAGCTGTTTAAGCCTCGCCATATGCCCTTCAGAACTGTAAAATGAGAAATAACTAGGCAGGGGGAAACCCCTAAAAGTTATAAAGCTCTTTTCAGAGCCACATCTGGACTCAATAAATGCGAGCGCCCATTGTATCATTCTGTGTAAATTGGGTTTCAAGAGGCGTAACGCTGCGAGGCCTGCTGGGTTCTGCTTTGGTGCAAAACACATTTTCTTCACGTGCTTCTTTTCCTTGTGTAAGTCGGGTTGGAACCATGTTTTTAAAAAGAAAGAGAGCAGAGCATGCAGCTAGTGCAGCTGGAGATAAGAAACTCCTCCTCAGAAATCCTGGCATGAGTTGTTTAAGGCCGATTGGCTACTCTAATACATTCCATGAGAGTTTTGAAAAGTCTGTTATAGAACTTGAAACGTGGAGTGCTGGCTGTGCTGTGAGTCAAGAGACTCCTTGAAAATTCTCTGAATTACTCAGACCTCTCTTACAGAAGGAAGAGCAGCAGCCCCAACCCGGAAACCGGCCGTACGTCAGAGCTGGACGTGACCGGGCGCGTCCCAGACCGCAGCTCGGCACCAGTGCTGAGTGGCTGCAAATCGGTGGAAGCTGTGAGGAAGGGCTCTTGTAGTCTCTGCTCACCATTTGCTCCCCCTTGACTGCTCAGTGGATACCACGAGGTTGGAAATTCCCGCTGGCTTCTGTAGTGAGGCTGATGAATTTGTGCCTTGGCTCATCCATTTTCACACCCTTGGGTTTGATCCCATTTTTAAGTGCCCAGGAAGGGCCACGCTTACCTCTGCTGTGAGCTAAGTGTGGGCAGATGGTTTGTTAATAGAAAGTTTGTCAGCAGGTTCCTGGAGGCCAAGTGGTTTGATTTTAAAATAAAAATTACCAGAGGCTCTTTGTTTAGTTAAATTGTACGTTTCTAATAAATTAAAAGATTAAAAGAATAGGAGGCAAACTTATGTAGAAGTTTAGTACCTCCGTTTGTATTTTGCATTAATATAAAACCTGAAGCTTCAGTGCTTAGTTCACAAGCTTAGAAAGCCTTTTGGAAGATTTCCACTGTGTTTTTTCTTAGTAGCCCTTAACAGTTTGGCCAGTGTGAGGCAAATTTGTGTGATTGCTCGACGTTCAAACCGAGCACCTTCCCCGTTGCACTACGGCCCCTCATCTTCTCCTCCCGGATGGTTTGTCTTGCTGCACACGTCTTCACCTTTTTCCTCCCCATCTCAGCTGGTTCAAAGCATTCCTGGTTGTTCTTCCCTGCGCTTCGCCTTTTCTAGCTTCCATATTTTTTTCTAGTTTTATTTTTAGAGACGGAGCAACTAAGAAGAGAAATCTGCATTCGTCATAGGAATTTCAGAAGCCGGAGCGTTCTCTGCTGTGTCCTGCCAGGAGCAGAAAGCGGAGGAGGGAGGAAAAAAAAAATGGAAGAGGGAGAAAAAACTTTTTGTGCTGCCTGACATGCGCCTTAGCACAAGGTTACCTACAGTGGAGCGGTTTGGGGTTTTTTTTTTTGCATTTTTGCTGTGTGGCTTCATTTCCACGTGACAGTTTTCAACGGTACGTTTGCGTGGGGCTGAAAGAACCTTCTGTTGTATAAAAGGTGAGGACTTCAGGCCTCTGGTGAGTCAGAAAACTGAGACTGACGTGGCCACTCGTGCTGCTGCTTCTCAGGCTGATTGGAGCTCCAGAACTGGAAAATGGATTTCTTGCCTACCTTTCTGGTTTTAGGTAATTTTTTTTCACGGATAAATCTTTCTTCTTGGTGATATCTTTTTTTTTTCAAGCTGAAACTAGAACTGCAGGAGGGAGCGAAGCTGGTAATGGAGTGATTTTTGCATTTAATCTGGCGTTTCTTCTGCGTGAGCTGCACTTTGTGTTTGGTTTTCTGTCAAATTCCTGCCAGTTTTTTAGCCCTAATTGATATCAGGCGGGCTCCCTGCTTGGGCTTGGGAGTACAAGAGTTGATTTGATCAACTTGACATTCTTCCAGAGGGGATTAGTTGCTACGTAGTAATTGTTACCATCGTTCTACCGAAAGCACTTCTGAATGATTGTCTCCAGTCTAGTATTTGTCTTTTTGCCGTATGTTTTGTGGCATTCAGGGGCTGGAGGGACGTGGAAGTCAGACAGTTAGCTTCTTGTCCTTAAATTGGTCATATTTAGTGTCTGCTGAGAATAAAACCGTACGTCGTCGTAGTTCAGACAACATTGGTTTTGTTCATAAAGGTGTTTCGTAGGCAAAACTGTTAATTTCAGTTTCAAATCTGCGGTTTGGTTTAACTAAAACTTACTGGAGGCATTCTGTTTAATTAAACTTAGTCTCAGAGTTTGACTTCTACTTCCTCCGAATGTTGTCACCTTATAAAAATGCCATGTCTAAATTTGGAGACATTTTTGAAGGAGCGATTCTGCAGCAGCATTTGGTTCCTGGACCGTGTGCCCGGTGCCCCTCTGTCCCACAGGAGAGCGTTTGATATTGGACCTTTCAGTCAGGTCTCGGTTTTGTCCAACACCAGCTTGTGTGTTTAGTTTTCCTTCAGGTTTCAAACAATTTTAACTTGGTGGGACACTGAGCAGAGTTGCATCGAGGTCTCTCTCATTTTATTGTTACTCTAAGGCTTCTACTTTTTTTTTGTCCTAGATACAACTTTTTCAAGACCAGAGTTTCGGAGTAGTTTCTTTGTAGCATCTTTAACTTAAAAAATAAATTTATGAATATTAGGAAGTGTATTTTATTTCACTTTTTGCTTTCAAACTATCTCTGTAATCCTGTGTACATATTCTTTATAATTTCAGTCTTGGCAAAGCTTCCAGTTAGATCACCAAATACATTCCAGATAGGTTTTATTATCTGCCCTGGCCGGGAGAAATGCACATCAAAATCATCCATTTCTTTTCTCTTTATGGTGTTATATTCCTGTCATAGTAAAACATGAGCTTTGAAAGACCCAGCAGGGTACAAATCCTGTTCCAAAACTCCCTTAATCAAAGATTTAAGGCTGACTATCTCCACCTGGACAAACTTCTGCTGGGGGCAAGCGCACGTTGCTGTGAACTACCAGAGCAAGTCGTGTACCACAGTGCCAAGCTATAAAACATCCTGTGAAAGCTACAGGACAAAATTCTGCTCCTATAATGATTTACAGCTGAAAGAGTTTGGGAAAAAGATTAATTTCAAGTCCATATCAGGGACTCTTTTCTCTTTATTTTTTTAAGTTTTTCTTCTTTCCTTTTTTCTTCTTTTCTTTCCCCATTTTTTTTATTTATTCTTTTTTTTAATTTTTTTCCCCTTTCTTCCTCCAAGCTGTGTCAGCCCAACACTAGTTGTAGGTTTGCTGGTTAGATGGGGACCAGAAAACCCACTTGGGGGGGATGGAGGTGGGGTTGCTGCTGCAGGGGAGAACTTTCTGTGGTGAGATCCTTGGGTACAGAGAGACAGTCAGCGCTTCCGAGAGCTTTCAGTAACTGCTCTGTGTGGTGTTAGGGCTACCAAAACTGAGGAACATGTGGAGCTTTCGGTGCCGTAAGGGAGCTGGAGAGGATGAGCCATGCAAAGAGGGACTCAGCGGCTAAGGAGGAGGAGAAATGAAACCACCAAGGGAGCGTGAAGCCCAAGAAGTAAGAAGGGAGGGAGAAAGGAGACAAAGTAAGTGTGTGAGGCACTAACAATGTCCAGGGAATGGCAGAAGGTGAGAGAAGAGTTGAGAGAGAACTTGAGACTTCAGCTGGTCCTTTTTTCCCCTCACCTTCTGAAGTGATTGCTTTTTTTGTGTGGGTGCATTTCATGGAAATTCCCAGTAAGCTGCCTAGGCTGGTGTCCACATCGTACTTTTTTTTTTTTTTCTTTTCCTCTCTCATCCATAGTTCAGCAGAAGACCCAGGTGTCTGCACAGGCACTTTGGCTGATTTTAATACTATTCCCCCCCACCCCCAAATATGTGTTACCTCGAGTGTGCCAGAAATAGATACTACTTGCTAGGACAGCGCTTATTCAGGTGACTGAAGTCCTTTGACCTTCGTAATGATACTCTGTGTCAAACCTGCAAGCACTTTGAATTGCTTTGGTCAAATTGGTGGATGGTTTGTGTCAGCCTTAAATTCTGAGGAGCTTCAGCGTGCTTCTACCTGTCAGAAGACTTGGGGGTGATATTTCTGTTAATTTACCCGCTCTGCGTCAGCGTTAACTGCATTTCTTTGTATTTAAGTTTTGGCTTGTTTGCTTTTTTTTTAATTCTGCTAGTCTCAGCTACGTGTCAGCAGATAAATTTTGCCTGCGTTTTCTTTAGTTATGTCAAATATTTAAGGCCAGCAAGGTAGCCCTGCAAGGATGGGGATTTCCGAGGAAAATGATGGATAATCCAGCCCCTTCAGTCTTGGCGACTTTGTATTCCCAAGGGTTTGCAGTACCGTCGTCATAACTGTGCCGTGCCTTCTGCTGATGTCCTTCAGTGTCTGGTTTTTAACTTAAAAAGATGAGGGGCAGCTGGGCCTGTTGCAGCCCTTTTCGTGCTCTTAGAGAGTCCTGAGAGACCGACAGAAAAAGCAGCTTCAAGAAGAGCACGAAAGGTGGAGTTGTTCTATGTCCAGATGTATTTTTGCAGCTTCAGCTAAGCATTGACTTTGCTCAGGAGCTCTCTGGGCTTCGCTTCTTAGCTATGGATGTCAGGAAAAATTCACAGTCAAGATCTGGAGTGGCATCCTTTGATGGAAACCACAGTCTCTGTGCGTCACTACATGAAAAAAGTCATAGGTCTGTATGTCCTTAAACCCTTCTAAATGCACATAATGTATGTTTTGTGTCTTTCAGTGCATTTAATCCCAGTCAACCCCGTCAGGGAAGATGGGTTGAACCCAAAGAGCCGAAAGAGGATAATGCCTGATTTGCTGACCGAGCCTCCTGCGATAGATCCCGTTTATGAAGCTCAGGTGTACTGCAACATTCCCACCATCGCCGAACGCAGCATGGAAGGTGAGATATTTCGTATTTGAATTGTAATTCTTACTGAAAGTGAGCTGCTTTGCAAAGAGTTGACCTGGAACTCTGGGGAAATAAAAAAACAAACCCCAAAGCAATTGATTTTGGAACTCTGAACCTTTAGCTGTAGTGAGCTAGCAGGCACGTTTGCATTCTTAACCCTACAGCAGCTGCAGCAGTGAGTGAGTCTGAATTAATTCCATCGTTAGCATATCCCACTAATGCCTATCAAATAAATTACAAACCAGCGTATCGCAAAGCTCCAAATGAGACGTGCTGCAAAATCTGTTGTTCTATAGTAGGGGTCTGGAAGAGGGGTGACCTTATCGTATTGCCAGAGTTCAGTGCTTGAATAGTGCCTTGTGTGGCTGTTGGACTTGAGGCGCGCTGTGGAGAATCTGCTACGAGCCAGAGTCTCGTACAAATTGTCTCTCAATTTGATGTGAAATATTTCTTGTTATCATTTCTAATGGAGGTTTTCTTTCACTGCAATACCAACACTAATGAGCTAATTATACCTGCTTTTTTTCTCTCTTAAAGAAAACACACACAGGGGAAAAATTTACGTGATATTTACTTAACTTTTTACTTTTGTTGTTCATTTGTTTTTCCCCTCCGTTCCTTCACTTTAGGTCACGCGCCTCATTATTTTAAGCTAGTGTCAGTTCAAGTGTTGATTCGCCACGGGGACAGGTACCCACTGTATGCCATTCCCAAGACAAAGAGACCTGACATTGACTGTCTGCTGCTGCCTAGCAGGTACAGTTCTTGGCTTTTATCATTCTTAGTTGCTTTCTTGATGATTATTTTATTCCTCTTCAGGAAACAATTTTTCCAGCTTGAAGTACGTTGTGACTTCTGATCTTTGTGTAGTGTCGTGGATTAGAAAAAAATCCCTGTGTCAGTGGGGTACAACAGTTTATTTGCAACAGGAACCATTGTCTGTTACCAGTTAAAACCAGAAGAAATTCTTGGCATTTCTTTAAAATGCAAAGGCTATTTAATTGAATGTTTAGGTCTCCATTCCTCCTTGATAAGCTTCAACACATTTCCAAGCTGTAAGCGCAGGGTTTGAGAATGTCTCTTCCATTTCAGGCGAGTGCTCTTCCTTTTGTGTGAGTACAAAAAGATCTGTTTGTCGCTACAGTAGGAAAATTGAGATTTGTGGTTTCTTTTATTATTTTCTTTTACTTTCCAGACACGTAGGTTATCGGAGTTGCCTTAAATGAATGATTTGTGTCAAAGTTCAGGAAAAGAAATGGGTATTGTACCTTTAAGTATTAAAATCAGAAATTAAACAGAAAGTGCAATGTTTGCTACTTGAAAACTGCCCTTTCCCAGAAGATCTCCCTGCGGGAGAAGGTGGGTTATGGCCCATCTTTAGGTTTGTGATTAGCTCGTCTACAGCAGCTCCATTTAAAATCAAAACAAACCAACATTCCTATCTGATCCTCTGTCGGTTTCTGGCTCCAAACTCAAACACAGCACTAATATTATCCTGTAGGAATGTTGTGAAAATATGCTGAAGTGAGGTGAAAGAATACCTGAAACTAATGATTAAGTATCGCCTCATCTCAGAGTTGTACAAGTTTGAAGAAGGAGGTTGCCAACTCGATGCGTACGGTGCGGGGCATAAAGGCTGGCAGAAGAGAATCAGCAAATTGGGTCTTTCCCTGAAGAAAACTGAAATAACTTGCTTCTCTGCTTATATATCTGGCTGCATAAAAGAAATTGCCCTTGTTATTAGATGCCCTGAAATTTGGAAGGCTCACAACTCTGTCTTCAGTGGTACTCAGTGTTGTAATGCTCTTCTGACAGGAGTAATTACATAGTAACAGGTATTGCTGAATCAAGCTACTGATCTGGTGCTTGGAGTAACCCTACGGAAGTTTGAAACCATCCCTTTTAGCCCACTTGTTCATAGGAAACAGATTTAGGCACTCCTAAGTATCTTCCTATGCTTTGTATGAAGATCTAAACAGAGGAAAATTTTAATTTTTTTTTCCTGTCTAAACAGAAGATGATGACAGTATCCCTCACATAAAACCTTATATCTGCAATCTATACAAGTTTACATGCAAAAATGTATGTATACATAAAAAATGTCTGTATGTACATGTATTTATGCATTTTTAAGAGCAAAATGGGAAGAAAAACAGACACGAGGAACCTGCTTCTTCCAGCTGACGTGGCGTTGGAATTCAGAAGATTCAAACAGCTTCTAATTCCACTGAGTTTAGAGTGTGTCTGTGTACTTAACATCTGTCTTAGCTGCTCGGTACAAGTACTTGTGCCCTGACATTGCAGGCAGGAGACCAAACTCCAGATACCTCTGCCATCAAGCTGAGCGGAAAATTAATTTCTCTCACAAGATGGAAAAGGAATCGTTTGCTAATAGCTATGGTAACATTTTTAACAACCTGCCTTTAAGGGCTGAGATTATTTTCAGCATGAAAAGCAGTCCGGCTTCCTCGCAGAATTCTTCAAGGCTCTGATCTTCTGATCTTGCTCTGGATCTGTCACGGTGGAAGGTATCTGAGAGAACGTTGTCGTTAAGATGTGAACTGCAAGTGGTGAGCAGCTGTGCTTGTCAGGTGTTGCAGCGCCACAGGAGACCATAGTTTTGTGCTTTGTAGCCGTTGCCACTGCAGTATCAGGCAAGAAACACAAACCCGGAGGCGCTGGGATGAGGAGAACTGCAGGAAGGGGAAGGGAGAGGTGCACGACGCTGCCCAGGGAATGACCGGGTCAGGCTGCGAAGAGGACGCGACCAGAAGCTGTGAAGCAGGAGAGGATCGCTGTACAGCTGGTACATTCAGCCCTTCACAGCCACTAAAAACCACAGAATCACAGAATCACAGAATGTCAGGGGTTGGAAGGGACCTCTGAAGATCATCTAGTCCAACCTTCATCCCAGCACACCCAACCACTACACCACAGCCTCAAGTGCTAGATCTGCTTTTTTTTTAAACACCTCCAGGGTTGGTGACTCCACCACCTCCCTGGGCAGCCTGTTCCAGTGCCTCACCACTCGTTCAGGAAAGAACTTCCTCCGAATATCCAACCTAAACTTACCCTGACGCAACTTGAGGCCATTTCCCCTTGTCCTGTCCAAAAAGACCTTGTCTCCTCCTACAAGTTCTTGTAGAATCTCCTGGCCGAAAAGGGCCGCCCGAAGCTGAAGGGAGCTGCCTCTGTACCTTTCAGTCCCGATGCGCTGGAGCTGACGTTTCTGAGCAGAGCTGCAATCGTTCCGATTTCTGCCATGGCTTGGGGTGAAACGTTTGGTATTTGAATGTCAGGAAGCTCTTCGCCAAGTCTGGCTGTCAGGTGGGGGGATCCTTTGTGATGGAGATGTGGTGCTGGATGTAAACATATTTATGTAGAGATTATTACACGAGACATCACTGCTGCCTTGGAACCCAAGCGCTCTCGATGCCGTGTCATTAAGTTGCGGCGTCCGATGGAAAGTCTGACTTGTTTAAGCTTCCTGGACTCGGGTTTGAGATCAGCGCGCTGCTCATATTCAGCCTGTTCTTTATTTGACTTGGCATTCGGCCGATGGAATTCATTAATTAAGCAGATTATGCTGCGGCCCCGTGGACTTCTAATGGGGATGCAAAATAGCCTTGAGGTCACGCTTTGGTTTTGTGAATTATGGATTGCGACACGTGAGTGTGGAATGAATATAAGCAAATGGATTAAACGCTTTGGAGATTTCTTCCATCTAAAATTTCAGTTCATATTATCATTATTTTCATTGTTCTGGATGCAAATTTCAGAAGGGAACTGAATAATACGTGCTTTTTCCCTCGAGAAAAATCAACTGAATGATGGTATGAAAATCCTCTCATCATAGTGCTTGCTTATGGTGGGAGGAATAAACTAATCTCCCCTTCTTTCTCCCTTTGTACCTTACATTTATAGTGTCTAAAAATAATTCGCTGCGTTTCCTCATCGATTTTGTATGCGAATTAAGGGAGAAGAGTTTGTTTTGGGAGATGCTGAACAGATTTCAGACGAGGGCTGTAATTTGGGAGTGTGCTGGGTTAATTAGCGTGTGCTTTAAGGCGTTCTGAGAGGTGTCGATGTTATTTACAAGAAGCTTAGTGACAAAGGCGAGAATTGTAGGTTCAATATGCGCGTATCTTCCAACCGCCAGAAAAAAACGAGAGAGAAAAGTGTGGGAGAGGCACCGTGAGCAGAAGGAGGAGTGGATTTGACTTGTCTAAGCACCGTCCAGACCAGAATTGGGTGAAGAAAGGTCTTCTGAGGCCTCCTCTGACTTCTTAACAGACTCAGAAAAGCAGTGAAGTAGGCTGGATCCCTATAGAGTTTGGTGTAAAAATGTAAAATAAATAAGCCCCGACAGTAGTAACGCTGTCTTAAGGATCCCTTTTGCAGAGCACAACAATCTATTGTTGTTTGTAGTGCTTCTTGCCATTAATTTGCCTTCTAAAAACAAAACAATTCTAGATCTTTGAGCTACTGCTTCTTCTTTGCCTACTTGAACTTCACAGAAAACATTATTTTCGCTTGAATTTACTTTTTAAGTAAAGCAGTCACAGAGTGACACGCTAAGGCTTCTTCAGCTCCTTCCGAGAAGCTTGGTTCTCTTATTTTTCGATTTTGGTTTGTTTTTTTTTTTTCAAATGCTGCATTTGCTAACAAAAGTGACATCTGCACAGGTAAACGCCCTTTGGGAAGATCACACAAAAATGATATATCAGTATCTCATTCGTATCAGTGATTTGCAGCTTAGGTCTAAAGGAGGAAGAAAGCTCTGCTCTAGATCTGGTTTCTATTTATGTTTGAATTCTTCCGTAAAAACAGCTCCTGGTCACGAGGACCGCGAGGGAAGGAAAAGTTCCACAAGTAGATGGTATCAATGGATAACAACATTTTTCCTGCAACAAGTAGCCCTAAGAAGCAAGGATGACTTTGTTTTTGCTCTGTGAATTAAGTCTAGCAACGCTCTTCATGCTGCGATTTCATCGTATTTATTATTTCTTTCTTTAATGTTGTTGTTATTGGTTTATTTTTACAGCAAAGCAATTAGCTCAAAGATCTAACCTCTTACTAAAAGAGGCTTCCATGCCCTCAGACAGCTTGAGCACCACTTTATCCAGGGCCAGAAAGCCCACAGCACTTCCTGAGTACCCTTGAACTCTTGGATTCTGTCAGGCTGGGATGCAAAAACATCCTGTAACCGAGTTTGTAAATAACGAAAAGGCCAGCCGAATCCGTCCACGGAAAAGAAACCCCCTCAATTCTGTTACAGGTGACGTGGGTTGTATTTGACAAAGATAAAATTGTTGAAAGGCAAAGCGACAGGTGTACAAACTGGGAAATAGGGAAGAAGGTGGCTGTTGCTACTGATGTAGGGTGAAAAGCCTGACAAAATGCAAGATATTTATGGGATGGACGCGTTTCCCCAGTGTGGCAGCTGACTCTCATACTGCCCAGCAAGTAGAAGGGCGTCTCTTTAGCCCATTTTGATTTTTCCGGTGACTTTTATGGAAATACAATTTTAGGGCCGTTTCAGTCTTTTCAGCTGAGTGATTTTCTCTGCTTGCAGCTCAGACGGTTCCGGCAGCCTGAGCCAGGTTGCCTGGATACTCCATCTCCTGCGGCATCTGTAAATCGGCCGATTCAACAGGAGGATTCATTTGCTAAATCAGAAGAGAAATCTCGAGGAGGGATTGCTCGTTAGCTCGCAGCCCGTGTGGGGCTGGAAATTGTTGAGACAAATCAGGCTTTGTTTGCTCAGTTGTGCAGAGTTAATCAGGAGATATTGCCGGTATGTTAAAAATTCGGGGACATACCCACTCATGATAGAAATATATTGTAGCCTGAGATGCTGGTCCCATTCAGGCAGAATGTTTGATTTTTAGCTTTTTTTTTTTCCTTTCCTTGGAATGTATTTGGCAGGTTTATATTCAGAAACATGCTTAACAGTCTTATTTCATACCTCACTTCTGCAAGCGTGTGCTCACTTTAATGTCATCCAAAGTAACTTGCATCCACATATGAAAAGCTATTTTAATACAATAGAATATAATTTTATCAGCCATCCTACATTTCATTATTTTATTTGAGACACTGGTTCATCTTGCCGCTTGTTTTTTAGGTAAATCTTCATGCAAAGCACTAATAAATACTTTTCTTCTTTCCGTTATTCCTTCCCGCGAGCGAGTGCTGACAGTTGTGTCGGTAGAGGTTTGACTTTTAGAATTCAGGGGTTTGTAAGCAGAGCAGCAAAAAGAGCAGAGTGAATAACGCCGTTCTTTTAATTTTATTGCACGTGTATTTGCAGACCTTGCTAATTAATAATTAAATAAATGGCATTTCAGGAAAATTATGATGGGCAGTTTATTCACATTCAGAGTTTTTTCAAGTGCAAAGTTTAGAATATGGGTAGTTCAGCCTGCTACCTCTGTAATGAGCTTAAAAAGCTATTTGCTAATGGGTTGAATTTAATTTTCTCAGCTTAACTCTTCCATTTTCAGCTTGGGCTGTGAGAACGGTGACCTGTGCAGAAAGTTCCGTTTGAAATCCACAGCTGGAGCTGGATTAAGCTCAGTACAACAGGAAGCCTCCGCTGCTTTAGGAAGAGATGAAGCCTTCTTGTTACGTACCTCTGCTTCTCAAATACTAACTTCATTCGCGGTGTTAAAATGAAAAAGCCGTGGATTTAGAACATCAGAAATGGGCTGGTTTGCCTTTCAATTTGAAGTAGAAATGCAAATAACACCACCTTTTGGTGGTTTTCTCTCCTTTTACTTTTTGTCTCGTTTTGCTTTTTTCCTTCCTGGCAGTTGTACCATAATTTATCCTAAGATTTTTCTCCCAATTATTTTTTTTTTTTCTGAAGGTAAACGAAATATGAGAAAAGTTAATTTTTATAAAATGATATGACCTTTCTGCTGGCAGAGGCACTGATTCTGAGGAGACCTCTTGAAAGAACCTGCAGGAGGTGCTTTCTCATTTCAGACGTGCTCTTAAATGATCAGCAGGTCCGAGTAAACTACGATTCCACTTACTCATAGTTTCGTGGTGTTGCTGCTCCCTCTTGTGGTTTCTGCAATTCTGGAAGGTTTTTGGTTTTTGTTTTTTTATTTTTGGGCCTGTGGCTTTCATATCACAACAGTTTATCATTCCAGCAAAGGACCAATACGAACAATAAACACAAAGCTCAGACTTCTGCACAAGTTCTGACCAATTTTATCTTCTTTTCTATATATTTGGTGAGCAACATAAATAAATTACCACATTCAGGCTGAAAGACCTATTAAAAGAGACTTATCCAGGGCAGAGCTGGGTTGCCAGTTCCTGATTTAATTCTGCGCCAAAGCAAAGAGGCAGAACTGGGACATGGGTTGAAGGGTGATGTTTAACAAAGAAACCCCTGCTTACGTTACATATTTCTATCGTAGATTTTTTTTTATTTAAGGGGGCCACTGGATACAACTGCCTGGATCTCACTCAGTTTGAGGCTACATGTGCTGTCTGATCCGAAGCCTGAAGGAATTAGAAATTAAGGCTGAGGTTGCAGTCGGCATTGCACATGGCAAAGTTTGGAATTCCTTCCAGATCATCTACTTGAAGGACTGGTTATTTGAACCCTGTTAGAGTGTTAGGGCCTTTGGCTGTGGGGTTAAAGTGCAGTGGTACTTCAGAAAATGGAGAGAGTATTTTTATTTTTTTTGGTAAGGATTTGTTTATTTACTTATGTTATTTACAAGAGGATTAGTGGTCGTTTTCACCAAAAATATTTCCAAATTACTTACCTCGAGGGATCGTCATTTAACATGGCAAGAAATGGATTTTTCTGTAGTTCTTTGATAGTTAGTGAGTAGTTCTATTTCTTTTGCATTCTTGCAAAAAGTCCTGAGTAAGAGCAGATGTTGTCTCGGTGGGAAGAAACCTCACGCCATGACATTTCTGAGCCGACAGACTTCGAATGCTTGACTCCCTTGAGCTGCTTCCCCTCTGCGCTTTCGGAAAGGTTTCACTTTTTTGCTTTCCCTCTCTAGGAAACCTTCTCATCCTCAACTTGAAGCTTTCATCAAACACATGTCCAAAGGATCTGCAGCCCACATGGACGGGTCGCTGAGCAGCCTGCCCCGTTACCCCAGTCACTCCCTCTGCGAGATGGGAGAGCTTACACAGACAGGTGCGTTTCCACAGCTACTTTCGCCTTTATTCTGCATGAAATTTTTCTTTATATTGGAACAAACACTTCCTTCCAGGAAGCCTGGGTTGTGTTGGGATGTGTAACAAGTATTAGACTCTCTACCGTGAAAGCGGGAACTGATTCTGTTACAGGTCAGTCACACTTGGCATCTCTTTTAACTTCATTTGTAGCAAGTCAGGGCACCTTTCCGTGTCACCCTTGTAAAAAAAAACCCAAACGTTGCGTGGTCCCTCCTGAGGAGGATCTGGTACTCTGGTTTGAAGTTCAGAATGCCCCTGGAGCTGAAGAATGTGTAGTTGCTGATTTTTATTCGTGATGGCCCCTGCAAGGGATTCAGAGGTGACAGACATGTTGGATGCTTGTATCGTGGAAACAGAAAAACTGTGTATGTTGGTGCTTTTTGAACTTCTCACTCCCCTCCAAGCTTTGTTACGAAGTTCCAAGAGCAGCGTGTTCCCTGTGTATTTCTTTACACCTCTTTTCACCACAGGAAAGGGAAGCTTATTTTCTTGTCCTGTCTCTCAGTTCTGCTGACCTAGTTATTGGGAGAAAAGGTGGAAATATCAGCAATTAAATTCCAAATTAACTTTTTTTTTTTAAAAAAAAAAGGAATATTTGAGACTTCATCAATACAACCACTGAGAGAAAGGCTGCTGAACTCTGTTAGTGAACATGTATAGTTTATCAGTACCAAAGGGTAAGGCTCCTAGAATCTGAGAGCTACGGAAGAATAGCAGGTATCTCATAGGTCGTGCAGTTTTCCTCGTAGTCAAGCATTTGAAGTTCATAACCTTTCAACTAATTGTTCATTTCCCGATAAGACCTGGGTAATACAGCAAGCTGTATTTTTTTTTCCCCTACCAAAACTAAGGAGATTCTAATTGTGTATTGTAATTTCTTTTTTTAAAAAAAAAAATAATAAAAAAAAAATAATAAAAAAAATCTCTTTCAGGAGTTGTGCAACACTTGCGAAACGGCCAGCTGCTGCGCGAAATTTATATCAACAAGCACAAACTGCTCCCGAGCGACTGGACGGCCAAGCAGCTCTACTTGGAGACGACGGGGAAAAGTCGAACCCTGCAGAGCGCGTTGGCGCTGCTCTACACTTTTCTGCCGGATTTTGAGTGGAAGAAGATCAACCTGAGGCATCAGTGGAGCACCATTTTTTGCTCTGGGAGCTGCGACTGCCCGATGCGAAACCACTACCTGGAAGAGGAGCAGCGAAGGCAGTACAGCTTGCGGGTGAAAAACGGCGACCTGGAGAAAATATATGTG
>NW_009727584.1:0-4027 GCF_000703405.1 Apaloderma vittatum | reverse complement strand
CCAGGCAGCTGAGAGCTTCCAACCCCATCGATTCGCTCTTGTGCTATTTTTGCCACAACGTCAGTTTTCCCTGTACCAAAACCGGCTGCATCGGCATGGAACACTTCAAAGTCATCAAACGACATCAGCTGGAGGATGAGAGGGAAAGGCAGGAGAAGAAACTTTATTTCTTGTATGCGCTCTTGGCTACTCACCCCCTCCTCAACCAGACGGTCACCCGGCTGCAGCGGATTGCGGAAGGCAAGAAGGAGGAAGTCTTCGTCCTTTACTCCGCGCACGATGTCACGTTGTCACCTGTTCTTAGTGCCTTGGGCGTCACGGAGGCCAGGTTTCCGAGGTTTGCCGCCAGGTTGGTTTTTGAGCTGTGGCAGGATGGGAAGAAACCCAAAGACCACTTTGTCCGTATCCTGTATAACGGCGCCGACGTCACGTTCCAGACCTCCTTTTGCAAGGATTATCACAAACGCTCCAGCAAGCCCATGTGCCCACTAGAAAAATTTGTCAGCTTTGTCAAGCGGGACATGTTCTTAGTTTTTAACAGCACTAGTTACTACGATGCGTGTCGGAGAAGACCACTGTAGGGAAGGAGCGTGTTATCGGTGAAAGTCTGCATTCCAGTCAAGGCACAATTTGGGTTTTTTGGAGTTTTGATTTTTTTTCTTGTACTTGGTTGTGTAAGTACAAAAGAAGAGCGCGTGAAGCATTCTGCAGCTAGTTTTATTTTCACTGAGACCGCAGGTGATCTCCGACAGAAGAACAAATATTGAGGGCAGGTGATCTGTGTGTGTCTGCCCACGGGGGCTGCTGTAACCTGGACGTCACTTGATAAAGACTTTCTCTGTATTCCAGAGCAATACTTGGATACCATCAGTTTAAAACCAAAACCTTTCTTTTCTTTTCTTTTCTTTTTTTCCCCCACCGCCGTCTTGCAGACAAATAAGAGCAGTTTGTATCGAGGGCTTTATGAATTCCAGGCATCTGCCTTAAACCATCGATGAGGAATTATGGAAGCTCCCGACTCCAAAAGAAGCCTTTAAATGTATTTAAGGGCAGGTCTTAACGAATTTAGGCGCAAAGCGCGCGTGTGTGTCTGTCCGTGCTCACCTGAGCGTGTGCCTTTTTGACCTCACGGACCTAGAAATCCTTGCCGGTGCCGGAGAAGGGTGTAGTGGGAACTGGATACAAAGCTCTGTTCTTCGATCGCACTTTCAGCACTTTGAAGAGTTCAGACACAGCCTAGAAATAATAACGTCAGGGTCTCGCGACCCGAGTGGGAAACGGATTAGAAATCACTTTTACGGTGAAGCGTTGGGCTCTTTCCTGTTGTGGGCACGTTCAAGCTGCTGTGCTGTGGAACAAATTGATGTTCGAGGAGTTTGATGCGGTGACATGGAGAGAGGGACAGGCTCGGCGAAACACTAAGGAAATTTTGTAGTTGGGTTAGTATTTTTACAGGATAGGAAGCTCTTTATTTTGTAAGATTGCACATGTTGCTCTGTGTGTGTTTATAACACAGTAGATCTTTCTTACCTGTGTAGTTTGTAAAGACTCGTGGAGCTCGCTTTTAGATGTATTTGCCCTTGATCGGGACGTTTAGACTTAAGACCAAACTGTCTTTTATGGGTAACTTGAACGAAAAGTAGCTATAGGAGAACTTGTCCTTCAGACTGCTGTCATCTCTTTAGGAGTAGCAAGTTGAGAACCGATTTTTAATAGAACTCGTAGAAATTTTATAATGGTGGAGGTTTGTTTTTTTTTTTTACACCTCCAGAAATAATTTAGTCTGTGACTCGTGATTCAATGGTGCTAGTTTATCAAAGAAAACCGAACTTGGTGTCCGTTCTCCGACTATTGGCATTCCTCTCTCTTTTCGATGCTGCATTCAAACGTGTTTCTTTAAATAAAAAATTAGGGACTCTTTGTACACTTGTGCGTTCCGTTTATTCCCACTTCCCTAGCTGTTTGCAGGAGCAAGGTAAGTGTGTGTGTGTTGTTAAGCATTTCATATATTCTTATTTCTTTTCTGAGAAGGAGCAGGTAAACATTTCAATACTGAAATAGAAACCATGCTAGAAAATTTGGGGCTGTTGTACCACATTAAAACTTTTATAGGGCTGCATCCATGATGCATTAGACCTCCCAGCTGGCAACTAGTGACTTGTGTGGTCCCCTAGTTTAATCCAATGGCAGAGCAGAAATAAAAGCTTCTGCTCTAGGGCATGCTGTTGGAGATCTCATTGTAGCTTTGAAATTGGTGTAGGAGTGGGAGGTTTCCTTTGGGTGCTGAACACAATATTTAGAAAGTGGTGTTTAAACATGGCGAGTACTTGCAGCGCGAGTGAAGCGCTTCCTCCTAAAATTGAACTGGGAGAAACATACGTGAATGAAACTGGGAAAAAAATAGGCCTTTGCTCTAAAATTGCAAGACCGTGGAAAAGTAGAATTTAAACCAGGTAAGCTGTAGAGGCAGTCTGAAAAAGAGGCCTCCTCCTCCGCCATGGTTGAAGTAAAGGATTTTTGTTATAGAAGATCCTCGAAACCTTGTGGGGTGAGGTGGGAATAACGATGACAACTGAAGTCTGAACTCTGCAAAGTTCCTTCGAAGGGAATACAAATACCCAAGGTCCTGGAGAGCTGTTCTCAAATGTGATTTAGAACTGCTCTCAAGCTATTCCTGACCAGAAAAAAAAGATCATTAAAAGTTTTTCTTCTACAGAAAGTAAAAAAGAAGGATGAAAAAGGACTGATGGCATTTGAAATGTGAAGTAACTCCAGGTCTTGTTGTAAAATAATCTTGGTGGTGGTGGTGGTGGGGAAATACATCTGTTTGTCAGTGTTCAAGATGCCATTGAAAAATGGTCATTGGAGAACGTGGGGAGGAAAGGAAAAGTTGATGAGTTGAAGTTGTTGCTGTTGAAGGACCTTGGAAAACAGGACATACTCCTTGGTCACGTACTTCATGTTCTCCTTTCGCAGTTCTAGTTTTAACAGAACTGCCAGTGCTGGTTGTAATAGGCTTCTGACCAATCTCATTTAAAAAAAGTAACAAACAAGAAATACACCTTAAATAAGAGGCTGCAGTGCTCTCCTGCTACGTTTGGACATGTGTGGTTCAGGCATCAGAAGGGTAATTAATGGCTGCTGACATTACTCGCTGTCAAGTGGGCAACAGAAACATCTCGAGCACGTTCTTATTCCTATCTCGAGTGCCAGAAAGGTATCTTTGTGCTTAAACGTCTTCCTGAGGGCCTTAAATGATGCAAAAGATGACATTTGTCAGCAGTCGCTGTGCTCTCAGCTGCGTTCCTCACCCCTTTTTGATGTGAACCCACGGTTAAACAGGTGTATGACGTGTCCTACCTGTTAATTATTAACCTCTCCCACAACGTGGTAATTGGGTGTTTTGGTAAGACAGAGCTCCGGCGTGCGTTCTGAAGAGCGATAAAAATATTTTTTTGCTTTTAATAGGAGACTAGAACCATCCAGTGGTGGTTGTGAGGAGGAAGGCAGCCGGCTTGAAGCCACAGGGATCCACGGCGTCTCGTTAGCTGTGAGGGCTCGTTGTGCGTCTGTGCTAACTTCTGACAGGGCTTATTCTGACAGGAGGCAATTGTCACGGCAGGATCCCTGTGTCCTCACAGCTTCCGTGGGGTCTTGCCTCTCCCTGAAGGACCGACCGCTTGCCAGCCTTCATTTCTGCACGCCAAGATGCAGAACTTCGCTTCCGCCCATTCGGGCCAGCAGCCTGCTAGGAGGAAAAAAAATACTGCAAATCCTGGATGCAGGTGGGAAAAAAGCGTTTCTCTGTCCTTGACAGCTCCTTGGCGGGATTGGTTTTCCATGCTGCCGACTGAAAATCCCAAACTCGTTCCAACATGCAGTCTCTGTTGGGAAGCTCTAACTTGAGAATAAGATTCCTCTGTGATTTTACTCACCGCTGATATTGCCTGTTGGGGGAAGAAATGGCAATAAGAATGAGAATAAGACTGAAAATTGAGAATGGCAGTAAGAATGAGAATAAGAATAT
>NW_009727583.1:0-10692 GCF_000703405.1 Apaloderma vittatum | reverse complement strand
CAGCCTAGGCCATTCTATAATTCTATGATTTGTAGTCAGATCATTTTATGTCTTGTCCACTTTATCTGTTAATGAGTATTTGAGCCTGTGAGTAGCACAAAAAGCACAGTCATTCCTTTGATGCTATGTATGCTGGCGCTTGTCATTGTTTTGTACTCCTGACTGGCCTGAACTCGAGTGCAGGGTGCCATTTGGAAAATGCCAAAAAGAGTAGAGCAGTCATGTAGTTTTACTGATCTCAGTAAATGAAGATTAATCATGTTTGACAAATGTTTGTGGCCTTATAGTCATAGTTGTGTAGGCAGAAGCTACATATTTTGTGATTGTATTCAGTGAATTGTCCTTTTATGTTCTAGAAATAGACACAAAGTGCAACCAGCTAAAACTAATGATGTTAGTCAGTTAAAAAACCCCCAATAATGCAAAATCTGTAGATGTTAATTCTCTCAGTATTAATAATACATATGCTTGTTGCCTATCATCTTGAAGCCTCAAGACTGGACTTAGATATGTCATGGTAACTTTTGCCAAACTAAGGATGTCAACTTTGGAGTTAAATACGCAAAATATAGTGTTTAATTAACACCTTCCCCCTGCCTCAACTATTTTGAGTAATTGTTTTATACTGACCCAAATTTTTTCCATGTTTTCAACTGGAAATTATTTTGTTCTTCACCTTTTGTTCTCCACTATGATTGTATGCTTTTTAAAAAATAAATAAATTACATTTACTCTGTAGATATTTTTACTGTACTAGTAAATGAGGAGGAATCAGTCTGAGCTACATAAAAGGATTTGTGTTGTAAGGAACCTTAAAGAACCCCAAAAAACAATGAAAGTTTACTAAATAATAAGGCTAAACTCTTACCTCCAATGAACATTCATTTTGTGAAACTAGAATACTGTAAATGATAACCGTGCTTGTATCTCTGCCAGGATGATCTCTTGGAAATAATGGCCTCTGTGTTGGTTTTGATGGAACCTGGTCTTGATATAGTTCTCGGTGTGCTGCACAACTTCTTTCTCTCTCTTTATTTTATTGCTTCTAAGGCCCTTGAGGGAAATACTGAGAATGTGGAGCAGCTGTAATCACGAACAGACCTCGTTATTATTTCTATGTTAACTTGTGGGATAGCGCAAGATGTATGCAATGTCTGTTTCCAGACCACAAAACTTGAGAAAGCCTATGTGCTTATATCTGTGAAATAACACTCAAGGCAACCTTGAAAGATGCAGACCGCAATGCCTTTCTTCCACAGTAGTAAAGCTTAACTGTTCTTTATTCTGGAGGCCTTCTATTTTATAACACAAACCGCAGCAACTAATTTCATGAGGACAGGGATAAACAGATCACAGGTATCTTATTGAATAGCTGGTGGTGATTTGTGTTTGAGTATCAGACTAGTCTAATCCAATATCACGATTTTCTTCATGAAAAGAGTAATGACCACTAATGGATCTGCTCTGGCACTTGCCTACCATAATGCAACTTTAGTGTCTTGGTGATTTCAGTTGTAAGAAAATCTGTGGTTTAGAACATGTCTGTTCTTTTTACCATAATTTCTGCTGTGGTTTTCTGTTTTGTTTTTTTTCCTGACCATTTTGTCATGCCATTAACCATTGTCTTTAAAAATTACCTTTTCTATTTCAGTTAAGTTTTTAGGGTTGACAGAATTGATTTCTGATGAAATCTTGCTTCCCACATTAAAATCATAAATATTTTCTAATTTTTTTACATTACACATTAAAGTCTGAAATATTTTCCATTTATACACCTTCGTTTGTGGTGATTTTACTGTTTGCATATACAGTGTTTTTAGGACAGGAGGAAATGGAATGAAGCTGCATCAGGGAAAGTCCAAATTGGACATTAGGATAAAGTTCTTCGCCAAGAGGGTGACTGGTCTCTAGAACAGGCTCCTCACAAAAGTGGTTATGGCACCGAGCCTGTCAGAGTTTAAGGAACATCTGGATGATGCTCTTATCATATTGTTTAGATTTTGGTTGTCCTGCAAGGAGCATGAATCCCTTCCAACTTAAGATATTCTGTGATTCTATGATTTCATAGAACAAAAACATGGTTTTTTTCTTCCCCACCTCTTTTTTTTTTTTTCCTTCTACCTTCTTTTCTAATTTTAGCTTTGGTCTCTGTAACGATTATCCTGATACCTGTCCAAAAAAATAGTGTAGAGCTTGATGTTCACCCAAAGCTCTTTACAGTATTTTTTGGTAGTATGTTTCTACCACTTCCTTGCTTCTTGGACACTGATGATGTTGGATACATTTCTTCCTCAGTCTGGAGATACAGAGCATAAAGTAGCTGACCACAAAGCTTCCTGTAACACTTAAACATTCATATTTACTTAGGTTAAGTATAGTGGTAATAGTAGTTGTTTTTCTCTAGTGCCTGGAATCTGGATATTGCAACTGTACGTGATCGCTCCATAGTAACACAGTGTTAAAATAATTTTCCCCTCCCTTTTTTTTTTTCTTCCAAAGGGACGCAAGAGTGAGGCAGAAAAGTACTTCGTGAAGGCTATTCAGCTGGATCCTACCAAAGGAAACTGCTACATGCATTATGGTACGTTTCAGATAGATAGGGTTTCCACACATATTCCAGGCTTGCTGTTAATCTCTCCACGTGATTAAGGATTTGAAAAGTCCTACTGGCAAAATATTAGAGACTAATCTACCATGTATAACATCATCTCCATTTCAATTTGTTAATCACTGCAAAGGGAAAAGTGAGAATTTTGATATATTGCATAGCTTTCCTCCTGTGAGAGGAATTTTAGTATTGCTGCTTCTCTGCAGTAGAAAAAAGGTGGCTATTGTCATATGTCAAAGTTTTGTGAGCTAGAATATTATTATTAACAATTTTTGGCCTAACTTTGCTGACTGCTGGTGGGTGAGCAATTAGTAGTTACACTTTAGTGTGCATGAGGTCTATATATCAAAGTGTCTGGTTTTTTTTGAAGACTTATGCACCTTGCATCTACCTCCTTCCCAGCATCTTCATGGATTGAAATGGATAAGTATTACAAAAGATTTTGACAAGCTGGCCATATCTTTGTGATACTAAGCCATACATGTGCATAGAGCACACAGTTTATTTGAAGGTATGTTTATAACTTTGGATTGGTTTTGTTAGATGTGCAAAAAATATTTCCAGATGTGATTAGTCCCAAGGAACCAAAAATATTTAGTTTCATGGA
This sequence comes from Apaloderma vittatum, assembly GCF_000703405.1. NCBI lineage: Eukaryota > Metazoa > Chordata > Aves > Trogoniformes > Trogonidae > Apaloderma > Apaloderma vittatum. The sequence goes on along the minus strand of NW_009727583.1, from coordinate 7,477 downwards.
CTAATTCCTACTATATTTTAAAGCTGATAATAGAGAAATCTAAAAATGCAAACTATGTGGTCCCTGTTGGAAAATATAGAAAGAAGTAATGAATTTCATAAGAAGTAACGAATTTCATTCGTCTTAGTTAAGGAAGAAGGTAGGGAACCACAAGCATACTATATATATCTTTGCATATTGTTTTAATTTCTGCTTCTGATTTTAGCTAGTAAATATAAGATGAATAAAAATTAGTGGCCAAGAGGGAAAATTAATCCCAGATAATAACTCTGTTCTTACTTTGTGATATCTTTGTCTGAATTACTCACACATTGTATTTCTCTTTGGTCCTATGCAATATAAAATTCTCTATGTTAGATTCCTAGCATGGGTACATGCATCATTACTTAGAATATGTCATGCTATTTAAAAGAAAGTAGCTCATTGTTCCATTATTTTGCATTATGGATCATTGGATTAGTGACCTTGTCTTCTAGTTATACAGGTAAATCTGATAGGGGTGTTTATGCACATAAGACCTATTATTTCAATTGAATATAAGTATAGTTGATATCTCAAGATAATGAGGAAAAGTTACAGCACATTGTTTCTTGAAATCCTACTCAAGCCCCTTCCAGCCTTTGTTGTTAAGAAATCTATCCTAAGTTACTAGGAAATCTTATTTGCCTACAAATTCAAAGGTAGGTCTCAAGAATCCATCCCAACAATGGAAGTTATGGTTGTGTATATTTTATTATAGGTCTAGACTTTTTTCTTTTTCTCTCTCATCACTTCATCAACTTGCCCATCTTCTCCTACATTCTGTGTCATTTTCAAGTGCCCTATAAACTAAAAGCAGGGTTATTCAAGTCATCATTCATCTCTGTTGTATTGACTTTTTTATTACCAGACTACACTATTAAAATTGCCGGTTAATTCCTAATTAAGATTTAACTCCCTAAAACCTATAACAAATATTTCCTTTACAGTGTCACGGGTACAAAAAGTGGTTTCCATGGCCTTGTACAGAGGTCATTATTGCAACATAAGTGATATTCTGCTCTGCAGATTAGAGTGAAGGGCAAAATTCAGTCAGAGTTTGTAAAATCAACCTAGTAAAATGTGATGCTGAAGGGATGTAGACACAAGGAAGTTCTGTATACCAGTCACTATGTCTCTTATCATGGAGTATTTTATACACAGAGAGCTCTATTGAATGCGAGTGAAACCTTTTGTTTTATGACTTCACTAAACTCAGCGATGTTTCTCCATATTTATATCAATGTAGCTATGAGAAAGATAAGGTTTACTTTTTTTTGGTTTATGTGTCTATGTAGTACAGGTGACCTTAAAACCTTACAACTTTGGGTACCAGACTTTGATATAAATTATCCTTGATTTTCTTTTCTTCCCTTTTCCATTTCTTTTCTTTTCCCCTTTCTTTCCCTTATCTCTTCCACTTGTTTCTTGTATTGATCAGGATTCTGTAGTGTATGTTGGCAGGGAAATGCCAAATATTACACAGGAATCCCTAATGAGAACTGTACATCTCATTAAGTTGTTTTAGCACCTTGTCATAGGTACACTCTATATCCTATGTGCTAAGTGTTAGACTATGGGGAAATACATCCGTATTTTGCAAGCAAATCTTAGAGATTACTTTTTTTCTCAACATGAAGATATTGGAACAGAGAATAAAGCACTTGGCATCAGCCCTAAAAAACCACATACCTCATGGAACAGAGAAATGAAAAGGGCAGTCAGTTGGGACACAACAGTGCGTTGATGGAGTAGCGGGAATAAGTGGACTAAAGATTTTTTTCCAAGTGTACATGAATGCACATGCTTAAAATTTGTGTTCCCAGGATGTGCAGATGTTGTTTTCGACTTCCAACCTTTTGGACTTTCATTGGCGCTAAAAGGACAAACTATCATTATACGATATCTTTTAAGAGACTAACATTTGTATTATAATGTGCCTTAAGCCAAAGCTATTATTACATGTGACTTGGTGCAGGAATCAGGTTATCTGATCACATGAAAATTTGGAGAGAGGTGAGCACTTTCATGGTTGCTCTTTGGATAATACCACCACAGCACATTTCTCTGATCAAGCTAGTGTTTATAATGAGTTTTGTATAGGCAATTTCCTGGCTTTGGATTTCAATGGATTTAAGTTTAAAGCCATGTTTATCAAATTTGTTATGCTTGGAGATGTCTGTAGGGAGGACTAGTGAAAAGCTGAAGAGATATAAAACCCTTCACACTGCTAACTTGATGCTACTTCACTGGACATAAGGGGAAGCGGCTTTTACTCCAGTGACCACAGAGGGTGGCAGTGCCCTCTCAGGCTGAAATGTGGGCTGCTCCTCACCTGTTCACCTGTCCACATTTTTCCTTTTTCTCCTCCTTTTCCTCTCCTTTTCCCCTTTTTTCCTCCTTCTCCCCTTTTTCCCTCCTTTTCCCCTGTTCTCATCTTTTCCCCTTTTCTTCTTCTATTTCCTTTCTCATATGCCAGTTACCTGAACATCGGAACTTTTTGCAAAACCATTCTCTCAGAAATATGTGAGTCTTGATGAATGATCTGATACAAGCTACTCAGGCACATGGTACCAGCAACACACAACAGATGAGGGAGACACAATGCATGTGAATCAGGAGGAATTAAAAATGACAGAAGAAAGAGTGCAGAAGCACCAGTACAAATTTTAGTGTTTTTTTTTAATTCTCTGTCAATAAAACTACAACAGGAGGATATTATTTCAGATACTAGACCTGAATGTTCCTATAAAGTTTGACGGTTTTAATTGGATATTTTTAATACATTTAAAGAAAAAAAAAATTTAAGTGAGCAGTTTTTAGTAAACCAAAATGAACTTAATAAATGCTTATCTATTTTTGAATTTCCGTCTTTGTTTTCTGTGGAAAAGTTTTCTTACAAATGTCTTAGCCACATCTACGCATCTCACTTTACTTCAAATATTTATCTCTAGTATGCCATTTTGGACCTTGATGGCTTCTATTTTCAACAACTTGATGACATAATAGAAATGATCTCCATTGACCATAGAGTGGACTCTTTCTAACGTAATTGCCTCAGTTAGATGCCTGTGGTTGGTTGGGATGAACCCAGGTGTCAAACTGAGAAACCACAGAGAGATACCTATGAATTAATCAAGTCCAAATGAATTTTCTTACAAATATTTTAAGAACCATTTGGCATCTAAAGAGTCAGTAAGTCAAATCTGTTAACAAATGTGCCAAACACAGGAATATTCAGCCAGGTCAGACCAGTGCCATTATGGCCCAGAGACTATTTAGTTTTGCACAGAGTACTGACCGCCCACAAAGGAAGTAAAGGTCTCCTATTTCTGTCTGCACTGAGCCTATCTAAAGAGAAGCTGAAGAAAGATTCTGTATAAAATTTGTCAGTCCACAGAAATGCAATGAATTTCAAACAGTGAAATACTTAAGTGCTTGTCTGTTTGAAAAGAAAGAAAAATAAATACTTCAATATCTTTTCATTGAGTTTGCTAGTGTAGGATGCAGTGTAGTTGGGGAGTTTGAAGTTATAGAAGGCTTTCTGTACTAGCTTTCACTTCAACAAACAAACAAAACCATAAATCTACAATGAAATTTAAGTTGTGTGGACATTTCACCTGCAGAAGTGTTTTATTTCCTTTATAATTTGCTACTTAAAAGCAAAACAAACAAAAGATCAGCAGAGCAGGTTTCATTTTATTTGTTTGCTAAAAATAAGTTTTCCTACTGTGTCTCTTAAAGTGCATGTAATGGCCTCTCTGACACAATGAAAACGGAGTGAGGAAAAAGAGGGAGAAAGGAGGGGTGGTGTTTCCAGACAAATGTGTCTGCAGAAGTCCCTACTCTCTTACATTTGTAATGGCTTAATTGGAATGGGGAAGTCTAGAACCCAACAGGACGTTCAAATTAACTCTGTTTTATTAATCACCATTGAGACCTCCTTTTAAAATAGTTTCCTTTGAATAATACATTATTGCTAATAACTCTGAATTGTTTAATGATTCTTTTTTTGTTATAAAAATGGATTATTCTCATTAGATCAATTATGCATTCACTTAATTAGGCAATTCACACTGATCATCTGCCTTTTTCAGTGCGTTCCCAGTTACAGATATAAAGCAAAATGAAAACTGCACTGACGGATTAGGGAAAACTGAAGCATATTAGCTATACTCCCATTGAAGGAAGAGCAAATTAACATGTTTCCAAGCATTCTAATTTTTTTTTACACTATCTTTCACTTTTGGATTTGTGATAATTTAGGAGTTGATTTGTAGATTTTCTCATATTATCTGTTGGGGTTTTTTTACTCAAGTTTAACTTACTATCTTCTTGTTTTATTAGTTCACTTTTATACTAAATCTTTCTAATTATTGTTTCAGCACAGGAATTTTAGCTCTTTTTAATGCTTAACTTTTCACCTGTGTCTGTGAATATTTTGTATCTCTCTTGCCTCCAAAGACAACTGTTTTGCCACTTTTAAGTCCCAGCCTGAAAAAGCTGTAGTTTAAGCTTCAAAATAAAATTCACTTAAATGTGGTAGCAGTGGGTTTTCAAGCACCGTTTTTTTTCAGGCTTTAGATCGTACATTTATATGTGTTAGTGAATGTGAGAATTTACATATGGTTACAGATGTGCAGTCAGTTTTCTTCTTAGATGTGATGTATTTATAATTTTTTTCCTGTCTTTGTTCTTCATTGCCTGAAAAGCATCCCATAAAGGTTTTATTTTTCTCCTATGTATTTAAGGAAAATATCTTATGAAGAAAACTGCGTGATAATGAAAAATAAAATGTCAAAGTTGTATTGATAAGAAAGAGAAATATCAACCATGACCTAGTAATGAAGTCTCATTCATTTCTTCAAGACAGTTTTATGCCAATGGAAGAAATGTCACCATGGTCCATAGAAAGGTCAAATTTTATCTTTAATAATGAAATTAATAAAATTTACTTCACAATTTGTAATTCCACTGAATTAATTTATCCATTTCTGACTGACAGGTTAGCTAAAAGCAATATATACCGAATAATAAATAAAACAGAGTCCATGGATTTGCTCTACTGGGAACACCAGATGCTACATGGTGATTATGTTTGGAGAAATTAAATTCATTGATGAGATAGGAACACAGCCAACCAGGTTTAGAATGTCCATCATTAAGTCACTTTTACCAGCCTTTCCAATATGGACTCATGAACCTTTCAGCAAATGAAAGGTTTTTTGCCATTTTAAATCTTTTGGAAATCCTAACATTAAATATATAATGATTTTGAAGGGAGACAATAAAACTAGTTTATGATACTTAAATAACACATGTTTATAGAACATATACTCTCTTTGGAGGAGCACACAGTGCCATCTGGATCCTGACTGGGCTATGGCTTACACCTCCTCCTACAGTATCAATGAGTGTAATTCCAGGAAGGCAAGATTCCTAGACTCAAAACAGGAAGAGAGACTCATTAAGCTTCTGACCTTTCTACTCCCAGAACTCCCAATAATTTTGGTTTAAGAAAATCTTCAGCTGCTTTTAACACAGGCAGTATTTCTTGCTTCCAAACTGAAACCTAACCAAAATATACCAGAAACCAAGCTATTCAGAATAACCAGTTTGAAGTCTTGTTTGCTGTTTTCTTGGCAGCTGTGAATTATGAGAGTACAAAGACATATGTGCATAAGTTGTCAAGTCCTTTTTGTTGCCCTCTAGGCTGTTGCTATCACACATTCAAAGAAGATTGCTCCAAACCACTATAATACCTATTTATTCGAAACTCCCTTTAGAAGCAATCACTTAAGTGGAATGAAGCAGAGTATTTCCAAACAAGCTAGGTCACTAGCCCTAAACACTGTGGAATTTCCATGTTTCTGGCTCTTTGCTTTAGCTTATTCTTAAATCTAATCATACTGGCATCCTAAATACATGGTTTACTCTGCTTCCTCAGCAAAATACACTAGACTGCTTAAGAGATGTGGTATAGAAATTGCAGATCAGACAGAAGCCTAGAAATATGGCTTTCTGATTCCTTCATGTTGCCATAATTTGGAGTTTCTGCACAAACTGGAAAGACCTGTGGCACAAAAAGCCCCGGAGACTTCTTTGTTAATGATCACATATTTTGACCTATAAGTGCTATCTCATCATGAGGATTTTTGAAGAGATAGCATGGAGCTGCTAAGAAAGTGCAACTGGATAGTTCTTTCCCATCCAAATTTCACTTTTTGAAACCTACTTTACCAGCTGTCTGGGGAATGACAAAAGGTCCAGAATCTCCTTTAGTATTTGTAAAACATGCGTTCCTCTGTATTACATATTTTCATCATTAATCTTTTGTTTTAGTGAGAGCTTCCAGTAATCTAGATGGGATCAGAAGTTCAGTGATCAAGTCCCAAAGGCTTGCAATTTAGTTTTTTCTTTCTTATCTCTGGTCGTGCTCTGGATGACATCCAACTGCAACAGATAAGTTTTTCAGACAAAGAAAAAGGCCAATAAAAAGATGTTTTCCAAGCCAGTGCATATATTACTGTTGCGGCACCCACTGGCTTGTGCAGTTTTTCTATGTATTTTATTTGTATGGAACAATCTTCTCCATGGGAACCAACTGAGGGTATAAATTACCCCAAAGCCCTTCTCACAAGAAAGCCAGAGAACAGCTTTGAAGTTGGAAGGGAATATAAGGCACAGCAAACCAAACTGGAATGCTGCTACCATCTAGGTGATTGTGATATAAGTCCTGCTACCATCTAGGTGATTGTGATATAAGTTCTCTTTGCTCCCTCTGGTATGTCCTGCATTCAGCAAGAAATTGTCTTAATGGGTCTGGAAAGCAGGGTCCTTAAGCAAACATTCCCTTGCTCAGGGAACTGCTCATTCACAGCCAATGAATCTGTTTTGAAAATCTTAAAGGAAGCCGTTACATTAGGTCATGTCTGTTGACTTGGCATCTTGCAACGTCGATTCATCACCTGAACAGCTTTGGAAATCAACTCAGAGACAAGGTCTCTCCTCTCATTTCTTCCATAGAATGCTATTGAATGTTTCCATTCAGAACTCTCTGGTTGCATCTGCACTTTTGCTCTGCATTGCCACAGCAGAGTTGAAGTTGATGGTGACTTCAGTGGGAGTTCTGCTTCTGCCAGTGAGGATGTAATTCAGTTCTCAAGACATGGCTAACTGCATGCTTCGAAGACAAGACACAATGTGTTGAGTCAGCCAGAACCCAATTCCTATTCCACAAAGGTTTGGCTTTATATCCTTAGTGCAGAATGTGCCGAAAGAACTTCTGGTGGAATTTATTATGAACAGATTTGACTGCTGAGTCTATGGTCTTGTTATAGTTGCGTTTCATGTTAATGTAGTTCTTGAAGTTGCTGCCATGGAAGGAGAAAACTCCTTTGAAGAGGATAAGATGTGTAAACTTGGTGACATCATCATCATGGCTGGGCTTCGCGAATGA
>NW_009727582.1:0-27697 GCF_000703405.1 Apaloderma vittatum | reverse complement strand
TATATATTTAATTATTTATTTAAATTTTTAAGTTTTAATATTGCCTATAGAAGACACACCTCTAGCATATGAGCCAGCAGAAAATGACATATGCGTATTGTTTGGTATTAATTGGATCAAACTTTTAAAAAAAACCCCAAACCTGAAAATCTCATACAGATAATGACTGTTAGCACAGGAACTTTTCTGACCATGGGTTTCTTTCATTGAATTTATGTCCAGATTTGTCCAGATGGAAGGAAAATGGAAGAACAAGTTGTTAGCAGGCAAATAGTTTTCCACTTAAATTCCACGGGTAATGTATTTTCATGCTTAGTGAAAATTGGGGGATATATTTTTCTTGGCTTAAATACTCTTCAGTCACAATGTTTTAACCCCACACAGCCATGTTAATTTAATGTTGAAAATATCTGTAAAGGTACTGGATAGCTTGGTTATGAGTAGAATGAAAACGCGTATTTTTTTGTAAGTTACCTTTCATCTACATCCTGGAACAAACACGTCGGTGTGTGCGTAGTCGTAAAAATTCTTTTGTCAGGAGGAATTCTGGGTGCTGAGAGAAAAATAAAAAGCAGATGAACAAGTGGGATTTTTTGCAACAAAATATACTTCAAACTAGATGGTTTTTTAAATTCTTCTGAAAGCCTAGAAGTCAGTCTGAGAGCATATAAGAAGGCAGCTTGCTAGCTCACAGCCTCTCAGCGAGGGCAGAGAACAGAACAAATTTAATAAATCTTCACTTTAATAAATCTTCAGACCACCGACAGTAACTCATAGAGTTGGCTTTCTTGAGCTGAAATTCAGTTGTGCTACACCACATGGAAATTCCTGTAGCAGAACATCGAACAGTTCTTAAACCAAACTACTCCTTGTGCATCCAGAGGATTACCTTCATAACCAGAATGTACTTTTTCTGCAAGCAACACACAGCAAAGCTGGTCCTCTGCTATTTCCGGATCTTGCACTTTGATAAGGTAAGGAGTCATCCGAAACGGGTGATAGCAAATCTCATTTTCACGCTCCTTCCCTGCACTAATAATTAAACAGAGTTAATTAGTTCAACAGATTCATCTTAGGCAAAACAAAGTTTTAATTTATCCATTGTAATTTCATCACAGCACAAGAACTGCATGATAGCTCCCTAAAATAGCACCCGAGAACTTAACTTTCTCAATTTTTTTTTTTGTAGAAGAGAAGCCAATTCCGATGGCACCCCTTGCATATCAACTGCAATGAAAAAAATACATTGTTCTCTCTACTTCTTGAAATAAAAAGATCCGTGGTTGCTTGATGGAAAAGGAAAAGCATCCCTCCTATGATAGATTTAGTTATTTTATTGGCCCAATAATCTTAATCTGCAACATTATACCCTTCAGAAGGATGAATTTATAGTTGTATTTTATGAAGACTGCTCTATCCTCCCAATTAACATAAAGACCTTCTTTTACTCAGTAATTATTTGAATTAAAAAAGAATGAAGGCTCAGAGATTATTACCTATAGTAACAGTTGTTTGCTTAACAAGGATACAAAACACAGTAAGGAAAGTAACAACCACACAGTGACAAAAAAATATTAGTTGTAATAAGTTTATAACAGCATAGATTAATAAAACTAAAGCTTTTGGAACCCATGTTAGTTGGACAAAATAACACCAGCAGTACTTTTACAGTACATCCAAAGCAACTCTCTTAACTTTGCAGCCCAAAATAAACTTTGTTTAAAGTTCACTCGTACTTTAATGATAAGTATTTATTTACTCCAGAAGTAATTAATAGGATCCGCAATTTCTGTTTTTGGAAATGCTACCAAACAGAGAGTAAGCAGCAAGAAATCAAATTGTGTCTGAGAGTTCATGAAGTAAGTTGCCAGCATTTCCTAAATAAATGCAACTAAAGGAAGCGGGAGCAGGAAGAGGAGGAAGAAAAGCGAACCAGAGGGAACTGTGTCTGCCAGTAACTGCAAAAGAGACAAGTCAAACTGCCCTCATGTGTCTTGATCTACGGGGCACTTGGAATGAATTTAAGATTGGACTTGAGTCTTCTAGAATGAAAGAGACTCTGTGGCAGGTGCTGAACTGAACAGCTCAATTAACACAAACTGGAGACTTTCCACAGCAGTAGGAGATATCAGATGAGCTTCCCCTTTGATGCAAAGCTCAATACTCACACTGATTAACTTTTAAGATGCAACTTCCTGAAATTATTTGTCAGTCTTCTCTGTAGCTTCCAGAGTTAATCAACCAGAGGACATGCAAATATTTTGCCTTATGTTCAAGTTACGGAAAATCAACTTGCTTAAGTAAGGTGCTTATAAAAGTCAGATACTTTTATAATGTGTGGTTTCATAATATAACACTATAATACTGTTGTCTTACCTGATCCGACAAAAAAAGGACTTCTCTTCCATGCAATCCTGAGTGGAAGACTCTGGAAATATTAAACATATTTCATAACAAGTTAAAAATTACTACAAGGTTATGATACTTAAGAGCTTTCCTGTGAATGGTAAAAGGTGAATACTTTAAAACGTTTACGTTTCCTGAAGTCTACACATGCATTTGCTGAACAATATATTTCATGAGCAACTAAATCTGAATACCACGCAGACTGAGGCACGTGAATCACAGCTGCTTGTTTATTAAGCCTTTTGCCAGAAAGATACCCAAACAGTTCTTAAGTTGGAGCTGTTTACTCTTACCAGTTTTTCCAGTGTACTTTATAGTGTTGACCAAAAACATCTGACTATCTGGGATCCCCAAATTTGACCTTTTTCCTAGAAAGGCGCTACAACAGCTGGATCATCAAATTCACTTATCATCCTCTCCTCCAAAAAAAAAAATATTTTTCATTAATTTTTCATTATTTTTCATTCCTGCCACCTTTTAACCATATTTCCTTCCTTTTCCAGAGTAGCCACAGACTGATTTTGATGGCACCTTCTGGTCTTTCAAAAGGCTCAGCGTGCAATACTTTTGGATATTATAGTCTATGGCAGTCAATCCATAGGACAGTGTGCATAGTTCCACTTCCTGCTTTTTTGAAATACGAAGCTATACACAAGGGTCCTGAAACCACAGAAAATGTTTCAGAAAAAAAAGCAGTATAACTGAATAATAGCTGTAGTTAGGATCACATGGTCAGGATTCACCACTGACCCCGTCTCACACCAGAGGCCGGACTAGAGACCTCACAAAGTCCCTTCTGACCTGCTTTACTATTTAGTATATATTTACCACTAATTATTTTTTCAGATTAAATATGGTTCACACTGATTTAATAGAATTACTACACAATGGATCAGAATGTCAAGCATTCAGAGCAGACCTTGTATTTCAAGTGTTTAGTTAAAACAGTTGGCAGCTATTTCTCAATTCCTGACAGCTGCAGCTACACTAGTAAAACAATCCTCCCACAAATACCAAGTGCCCCAAGACCTGATTCTTCCCCGTTAGTACGTTCGACATCATTTTTCTAAGGCTGAAAGAATACAGATACGATTGTACTTGGTGAATGCACAGTGATAGTAGCTAAGTATATCTTTCTACGAGGCAATCAAGGTGTCCAGCATTCAATCATTTTAAAAGGAAGAAGGTAGAATATTATCCCTCTTATCTCTGAGAAAAATATGTTGAAGAAAAAAATGGGTCTTTTTTCCCTACTATTAAAAGCAAGCCTTGCTGATTTCTAAAAGCTTGTTAGACGTCTAGTATTGTTCAGAGTTGTTCTAATAATACATCTGTGCTACACTCTTCAAAGAGTGATGGAGATGGATACAAAGACAGCAAAAATCAGTTCAAGTATTTGTATCTGCATGACTGAAAGAAGGTCAGAGAAGTATCTGCTGTTGAGACCACTCACCAGCTCTATTGCAGATATTCCATGACGGCAATCTGTATGGAGTAGTAGAAGTATAGAACACACTGACATCCTGAGGTGCCAAGAACTCCACAAATTTGGCATTTTTAAAATAACCCTTCTTGCAGCGCAGAATAGAAGCAGCTTGATCAGAGATGTATAAAATTTTCCCAGTAATCAGAGAAACAGCAACAGCAAACATATCCTAATAAGAAAAATGACAAGTTATTTAGACAGTTTACAACATTCTTCAATCCAGGATGTACTTCTTAGATATAACACAAAATGGAAAAACATTCGTAAGTTCGGAATAAAAATCAAGGAAACGGTGTTAAAACACATCTGTTTAGGGAGCAATAAAATTAATCTGCTTATGAGGTAGACACAGCCAGTACCTTTTTTGAACTATGCAATAAGAATATTACCCCAGCCTCTTACTGGGTTAAAGACCTAAATATCACTGCCTTATGATGCAGAATGAATTTACAAATTAAGAATTAAAGAGCTTCCAGTTACAGAACTGCACATTTTACTTGTGCTTTTTACAGGCATATTTCACATTGATAGAATTCAACTGTTCTCTGAAAGGTTGTTTACATTAGCTTGTCCATCCACTGCAAAATGAAAAAAAAAAAAAAAGCCCTCTAAACCATTGGTAACATAATAAGTAGAGAGACGAAAAAGTCCCACACAGCTATACACGTGGTCCACTTGTATCCTTTCACCTCATTTTTCCTCTTGACACAGAAGACCTTCCTGCGTCATAACCTTTAATGCTCGATCTGCTATCACTATACACAAACTTAAGAGCTGTCGTCACAACACCGGTTTCACAAACTCAGATGTTTCACATCAATTCAAAGCTGTTTACAATATTTGGCTGAAGTTCTCAGTTGCACTCTGGACTTCCTATTTATCTGATGTTGTGGGTAACCTTTACTATTCATAGATACAACAAAACCCACCTACTTCTAGCTAGGAAAAATACTCCATCAGGCCATTATTTTTTTGAATTCAGAACTTCAAACATTCAGGCAGAGGCTTCAGGAGGAAAAACGTAGTGAAAGGTAGTCTAATAAGTTTTGATGCAATTATTTTTTGAAGATTCCATAGTTTATTCCTAGACTGCCAGGAATGTGAAAAATAAATAATAAAACAACTCATGCTATGAAGCATCAGAACATGCTGCTCAGGGAAGTAGCGGAGTCACCATCCCTGGAGGTGTTCAAAAAACGTGCAGACGTGGCACTCCAGGACATGGTTTAGCGGTCATGGCAGTGTTGGGTTGATGGTTGGACTTGATTATCTTAAAGGTACCGCTCAGAGGACCAAGGTGTTTAGACTACCAATTTCTAAATTAACATTTTTGACAGAACTAAGCTCAGATCAAGGTGCTATTGCCAGAGTTGCAAAGGCTCAGAGTTTCTCCTCAACGTTCCTCGGAAGGCAAAAGCGAGCTTTTTCAGCTTGTCGGCCTAGCAACCAACTCTTACTTTGCTAATAAAAGAAAGGAGGAAAAAAATATAGGGGGGAAAAAAAAAAGGTATGCCTGAGAATTCCAGTTCTAGTAAATACTTTCAATATACACTGTAAGCCTGGGTCACAATACTCACTGAATTTTTCATGATGTACTCTGAAGTTATAGTCTCAACTTCCTCCACCGTGTAAGATGACACATTGAGTCCAGCAGGTTGGGATTCATTAATCATCAACAACTGGTAGTACTCCTCGTTGGCTACATGAGAACATTTAACAACTTATATTCACAATTTAAAAATCACATCAATAAAGATCTGGCCCAGGAGTGGTAAATGGCTAAAACTAGTCTTGGTATAAGCACAGAACAAGCAGTGGGGAAACCTAGCTGCTACCCCAAATTAGCTTTTCCTTGGTGGAGCTTCCCCATCAGCAACTCAGATAAGTTTACTCATCTTAATATAACCATACGTGCATGCTCATACATTTTGGTCTGTTTAACAGTTCACATAGTATGAAATTATAAATTGTCGTCAAATTAATTTTCTAACTCAATAAAATATCAGGCATCTAGAGAGCTGCTTTAACTCCCAAAAGAACACAAGTCAACAGAGCCAACAAACGGGAACACCATGAAAACATCTGTTTAGAGAGGTTTTCAAACATAATAAACTTAGCTTTACACAGACAACCACATCTAAATTCCTATTTTAAATGATTAATTATATCCAGGCTGGCATCACCTAGGTAGTATCATACTTAATTACCTTTAACTTGTTTAATGCTTTTAAGGGCATATTTCAACGTCGTTAGGACACTAGATTTGCCTTTAATTCTCTTTTCAGAAGGAAGGTGAGCTTTCAGCTCTTGTAATGTTTTCAGCAGTTCCTTTTGTGTTTTGGCTTTAGTGGACTGCTCACTACTGTAAGATTAAAGACAAAAAAATAAACTGTCACTTGAATGCCTGCAGTGACACACCTCTACAGAAGCCCAAATATATTCAGACTTGTCACGTACCTAAATTTATACAGCTAGCCACATGAACTTTTCCAGCACTTAGTATCAACATTTAGAACTTAAAAGAATTCTCACAGTCATTTAAAATGAAATATTCACCACCACCTTAAGTCTTATTGTAAAATGTACTCTATATGTGCAACAGTACATATACCCAAGCACCAGACAATTTTAAATTTTTTTGTTGGGCCACAGTCTCCCTCCTCCCTTTTTAGTGGTATTTTCCTTAGTTCCTTTCAAATTCAAACTCATAGAAATGTTCATGGACTTCAAAGGAGAGAAGCAGGAGGTCCACTCAAGTCTTCACCTCCTGTTCGAGCAGGGTCTCATAAGAAAGGTCCCTGAAAAGGGAATGGCAGTGGGAGAGCATCAAGTTAACAAAACAAACGGAGAAATCCTCTGAACAACGTATCCCAGTTAAGCATGGCAACACATTAAATAAGGAAACGTGACTAAATATATACAGTAAAGAATCAGAGGAGGCTGGAGACAGAAATCGCATTCACATTTCTCAGGTGCATGCTCAGAAGCGCTGTCTCAGTGCAGAAAGTCAAACTACAGAGATCATCACTGCCAACGGCAGAAAATTATTGCCTGCTTTTGCTGTTCCTGATATCTCTCCCTATTATTAAGAGGTGCTGAGAAAAATCAAAAAGGAAGAGAAAAGAAGGTGAGGGAAGGGAGGGAGAGGATGACAAAGATGAATGGCAGGTGGGTAGGAAGAAGTTAAAATGAAAAATCACCTTGTCTTTCTGATTGGAGTAGATTTTAAAAGCTAATCAGTCACAACAATCAAGAGGATTCTAGAGCTTTTCTTAAATCTTCCCCCAAAAAAGTTCCTTCCCACCAAAGGGAAGCTCTTCTCTTACCAGCTGGTTGTCATAGTCTCTAGGAAGTTACCCTACCAGAAGAAAATATAGCCTTGGCACTGCACTGTCTGAAGTGCTCAATAAAGTGGCTTCAGCTTCCAGGTAATTTAAAAAAAAAAAAAAGAGGATTTCTGAATGTTTTTCTGGGAAGTTTGAAAAGTTCTTCAGCTAGATCATTCACCTGACAGGTGTTGGGTGTATTTCACCAAAAATGTCTGAAGAATAACAAAGCTGGCCTGTACTAAAGAATACTCATTGTTCTTGCTCGCATCACAACGTACTACGAGAAACATAGTGTTCACTTAATCAGTGGTCATTTTGTACTGAGAAATAATGGCAAGGGCTAAGACAAAGGAGTAGAATACTCCCTTGGGAAACACCATGCTCGTGCTGTATATTAAAATCACATCTACAATATGCCTTGACAGTTTGGACCGATGCAATCAAACGGGGCCTTGGTAATAGAAGAACCCTCTACGCTGGCAGTAGGGAAGAAAAATAATGGCAAGGGCTAAGACAAAGGAGTATAGTACCCCCTTGGGAAACACCATGCTCGTGCTGTATATTAAAATCACATCTACAATATGCCTTGACAGTTTGGACCGATGCAATCAAACGGGGCCTTGGTAATAGAAGAACCCTCTATGCTGGCAGTAGGGAAGAAGAGGGAAAAGATCATGAAGTAACTGAGCAGACTGCTGGTTTTGTCATCTCCGAGTATGTTCATGAGAGCGGTCAGGCTCTTCCGCAAGAAAAGAAACCTTTCTCAATCAGCCTACAGCAGCAGCAAGTACAGAAGATGGGCCTTCTTGGAAAATAAGTCAGACAAAAACATTTTTCCAAAGATCAGCAGCATCAGGCACAGCAGAAAACCACAGGGAAGGTGTGACTCGCAGAGGAGGGTATAAGCAAATTCTATAAAGACAAGAACTTTCCATCTTGCTTTATGTGGGCAGCAAAGGTGCCTACAGATATTGAATTAAGTAGTTGGTTGGTGCCAATATGAAATCCAAAGCCAAGCAGTCTTTGAGTTGAAGACTAAACCTATAGCTCATCAGCTTCTTTTAGCCTTCTCTTTAAAGATCATTCTCCAGACAGCCTCAGTCTCCCATTCCCAAAAGATAGTCAGATTCCGCTCTGTAACCCTCTAGCACTGTGCCTGATGTGGGGAAAACACTGTTCCATCTGGAACAAAGCAGCATCTGGAGCAAAGAGCAGTTAACGGAGTTTAAACTAAAGAGGTAGGAGAAAAGCTGCAGGAAGTAAGCCCCAAAAAATCTTGCAGTGGAGAAAACTGAGTCAATCGAAAGGAAGATTAAGAAATGCCTTTGGCTCACTGTGTTTCATATTAAGGGACATGAACTGCAGACCACAATTTTCAACTGAAAACACAGCACAGAACAAGATTTCCAGGTGCCTGCAAGGCAGATGCAGAAAATAAGTTTATCGAGCACCAAATGGTGTAAAGGGGTCATTTTATGTACCCCTTCTCTAGGAACTGCATCAAGTAGAAACACTTCCAGGTAGGTACATGTAGGCAGGGGTCACAACTGACATCAGTAGGCTACGGCTAGTTATCTGTGATCTGCTGAGGATCAGGTTTTTGATCTTTTGATCAGAAGCTGACTTAAAAAAACCCAACAGATACAGCAGGGCACTCGGAAGCATCTGGATTTGAGCCTTCAATGTCACCAGGGTTGTCAAGGCTATCAGGGTCAGAAGGAGAGTTCATACAAAGGGATCCCTGCAGCTGATGTGGTTTATCCTTACAGACTTGAGGCTTGAATCCTGGTGAATGGAACAGAGGAGAGGCAGATGATACGGCTGCTGGGCAGCAGAACACATCTAACTCAATGGGTGAATTCTGATGTTAAAACACTGCTAAGGTTGTCCCCAGGCAAGGGCTTCCGACTAAATTCTGAAGAGCAGAAAACATAAAGAAAAGCTTCAAAATAACCTCGCTAGAGCTGAAGCAGCGTTCAAACCACAAAAATGGATTTACAGAGTTAAGCTACCAGATCAAAACCAAAAAAGACGACTTGAAAGGTTATCACACAACTTGATAGAACAGCAACAAAAAGCTCTAATTCAACCAAGTGGTTAATGGGACATGCTACTGATTACAGACAGGAAAAGAACGAAAGATAGAGTTTCTTGTGTATTCCTCCAGGTTTAGCCAAAACAAAAAACCAAAACACAACACTAGTCAGTTTTCAGCATTTAGCATTACATACATGCAAAGTACTGAAAATACTACATTAATTTACCTGCATCCACTGCTAGACTGATTGTGTTCAGAGTTTGCAATCATCAGACTAAATGCATTTGAGCTTGAACTAGAATAAGGAAAGACA
Source organism: Apaloderma vittatum (assembly GCF_000703405.1). Classification (NCBI taxonomy): domain Eukaryota; kingdom Metazoa; phylum Chordata; class Aves; order Trogoniformes; family Trogonidae; genus Apaloderma; species Apaloderma vittatum. The sequence continues at coordinate 18,125 of NW_009727582.1, read as the reverse complement.
GAAAGAGATCAATATTAGTAAACCTAACAAATAACTTGCAGTTCATTTTAACTTCATACTTTCCTGTTAATGACTGGCTATCTAGAAAACAAACAAACAAAAATCTCACTTTAAAAGCTTCTGCCTGGTACAACAAATAGAAACTATAGCTGTGGCACATTTGCTGTGTACACTGATTATTTAAAGGATAAAAACAGCACAGCTGCATCCTTACACAAAGACTGACACTTTTTGATATACAATTATAGAAGCTGGTTGACAAGAAAGTATATAAATAAGGCTAATTAAATGCACAACGATGAGAAAAAAAGATTCAAATGAAGCTCGCCCTGTGCAACAGTAGAGATCTCTTTGTGAATTTATACAATTTACATCACAAAGAGTACAACTAGAACACTCAGCTTTAAGCTAAAGATACATTTTATAACACAGTCATTATTTAGAAATTAGATTCAAATAGAAAAGCCTTTAATGACAAAAACAAAAGCGGAATTTATTTAACATATAGCTCCTACCTTTTATGACAGTCTGAAGATTCCATAAGCATTGCTGAGTCTTTCCCATTTTCATCAGACTCATGGCCATGAGAATCATGGCCACTCGAGTAGTTTTCATTCGTGTCGTTTCCACTGAAGTCATTTCCACTGGATCCACTGCTCATCTCAACATCTTCCTGAAGAACTTCACGAGAGTGTTCAGGCTTGGGCTGAATTTCTGACTCTTCAGCAATCATCTGGCTATGGTTATTTGCAAGTCCAGAGTAATCACTCATTTTCTCTTGTGCTTTTAAAGAGAACGACGAAGAAAGGCTTTCACTGATAGCAGATTGCTGCTCAGGGTTCTGCTCCTCAGTGCTAGAGTAGAACCCCCTGAACTTGATAGAGTCCATGGGACGCTCATTAGAAACACTGCCAAGATCAAGAGTAAATCAAGCCATATTCAGAATTCTCTCTCGGTATAAATTCTGTTTGGAAGCACAGACCCACAAATCTGAGGAGGAAGGGAAGGAAGAAAAAAAAAAAATTATTGTTTGCCTTTGCTGACAACCTGGAATTCTCACTGACTGACAAAATTGAAACTGGTAAGTGATACTCATGGTTAATGCAGCGAGCATTTGAACAACGAAGATTTTAACTTAGATACAATTGCAAACCCAACAATGTTTAATCATGGAAAAGGTATTTATTTTTCCTAAAATGCACACAAAAAGAAATAGAATACACACGAAAACCTATTGAAAAGTTTAAATATTCACTTGTTTGCTATTCTCCTACTTAATACTTGACACTTACTTTCTCAATTTGTTTAATACCTCATTATTTTCAGTGAAACCATTCTCCTGTCTTCCAGTTTACCACAATAAACAACAAATTCCATTCAGACATCGGTGGATTCTTTACTTGGTTTGGAGATTGACTGAGATTTTGTTGGTTTGGGTTTTTTTAAAGTAAAAAACAAGACTACGCGTTTAAAAATCAGTTCTGCCATTTTGTACAAGAGCCACGTAGACTGAACATACAGTAGGAACAGGGAAGCTAAGTACAAAAGCCCATCTATTTTTCAACAACACAATAAGCCTGAGAATAATTTTATCTGCTGATTACCACCAATTCAGGGAGGAGGGGGTGGGAAGGGATATCCGCATAGTTTAGAAAAGTAAGTTTAAAAAAAAATAAACAAAACAAACTCTGTTTTTAAAGCAAACTCTAATTCACCAGGCTCAAAATCGGAGCGTACATGGAAGTGAACTCAGACTAAGATTGAAGAGCCATCAAAGGAGAAGTACTAGAAAGCAGTTCAACTTTATGAATAAAATAAAGATATTTAATCTGACTCATTTCCTTGTCTATCTCAGCACCCCACAGAGACAATACCACAAAACCATGGACTAAGATTCTCTGAACAATATAGTTCATCATCATGGGGAAAAAAATAAAAGGTTGTTTTTAAAACAACAGAATCATGTTTGTTCCTTCCTCTTTGTTCCTTTAACATATTCAAGATTACAACTGTTGACTAATAAGCCTCTAACTGGAATAACAAAGTCCATGAAAAAATCTGCAACAAAGTTTTGCTAATACTAACTGCAGTGGCTTCCCTTTAGACACAAATAAATATATTTTTTGAAAGCCTGTAGCAGAAAACATGAACCTAATATTAATTTTAAAACACGCTATGATTCAACTCCCCTTCCACCCCCTGAAAAAAAATTGAAGCTATTTTCTTACCCTCCTAATTGCTGTTTTTCCAGAAATTTTGTTAGCACTTCATTATAGGTAATAATAAAAAAAACCCCTTTGGATAGAGTAAAATATCTTGACACTTCAGTTCTGCATGTTTTCACTGCAGGTACACTAACCCAGACTAACCTGACATGCTGTTACACTTTCATACTGCATACAGGCAGTAAATTACACTTCAGTAGCTTCAACAGTTTTTTCTGAACTAAGTAAGCCACTTCTGACTTAAAAATTACATAACGGAAACATGCAATAAAGGAGCATTTACCCTGAGGTGAAACTCTTGTATTATTTCGCAACGGCACCTACTCTGGTGGCCAATGATTAACTAGATCAGACACTTCATCTCGCATTTAATCTCTTTGGTAGTTAGAGCTCACACTTTCACTTGCCTGACTTAGCAAGACGTTTTAATGAAGTTCTGTCCCTGTACATAGTCCACGCTCGCCACACATGCTCCTAACGAGCCTGACTGGTTAGTGGCACCAGTGCTTAACCACACGGGGCTTAGCCCCGACTCATTTTGTCTCCGAGTGGCTGAAAACGTCAAAGGGCTCAGGAGAAGGAACACAGAAGGTGGCACTGGGAATACAGGCGGCACCCAAGACAAACCTCCTGTTACTGTAAAGGTAAGGAGTGTTTTCTAAACCCGTTAATTTATTCTTGCCCAGGAAATACTCTTACCACTACTTCAAGTATTGCAGAAGTAAGAGTATCTGTCTGGTTAAGTGACTGAACCCGCTCTCAAGAAGCCATTTCTCATGTGACATCTGTACTCTTACTTCTCGCAGGGCACTGGGGCTGTGAAGTTCTACAGAGGATTCAGTTAAGAAACTTTACTCATATCAGTGAGTAAAGTTACCACAAGCTACTCAGCTAGCAATGGGATTGCTTTTTACGTTCTCTGTAAAGGTTAAAGGCAACCTCAGAGGCCATCTACAGCATTTGTACACTTCAAAAAAATGCCTTATGTGCATCAAAATGACAAGTAAACCCCATCTTCATTAAGATTAAGCTTTTGGAAAAAAGACAGCCACAGCATCACCTGAAAAGGTGATCTGACATGAAGGAATTTAAGGTGAGATCAAACATTCCTCACATTATATTCTGTGCCCAAGGTGAAGGTTTCCGCCTACTTCTCTGACCAAATGCTACTTGGAAAGAGCTTTAGGTACAAGAGGAAAAAACCAACCAAACAAAAAAACATACTGCCATAACCGAAACAATGCTAGCTGCTAGTAAACTACGCTACATGACTTCTTTAGAAGGAGAGAAAAAAGCTCTCTCAAAAAAAAATGTTGGAAGTTAAGAGTCAACAAAATGGTACCACAGCAAGCATGTAATGTTACAGTTTGAAATTCTGAGCAGTTAAACCACTAATAAGTAAATTTTTTCACCTCCGAATATTACCTACTGTCTCATCTCCTCTCTTCTTTCCCTGACACCTCTGTTAACTTCTGCTTCCTTAGGTGGGAGAGAATTGCTCCCCCCAAAACATATAGCCGAGTAACTCCACGACAGTCAAGATTACAGGGGTTTAAAAATTATTTTTATTTTAAACAATGAATTCCAATTCAGAGAACCACCAACAGAAAAGAAGTAGGTAGTGACCTATAGGAGATACCGCGAGAATTTTCTTCCTCCTGGTATCTGGCAGAAACTTGTGGCAGGAAACGCTTACGTTGTGTTACTTCTGTCTCTAATCAACAACATGCTGGAGCTCCTGCAGTTCTGCTGCAGCATTTACGCAGACCCCACATAACTACAGCCCAGCGACTGCACTTTGAACCACAAGGACAGCGGTGCCAGAAACAAAAATGAACATCCCAGTACTGGAGAAGATACAAGTTTGACCTTTCTGGTGGCATCTTTCAAGAAGAATTGGTTCAGCTCCTTGAGGTGAAACAGTGCTCTTGGGCAAGACTGGAAGATTAATGTCACTGGAAGTCAGTCTTGCACAAAATTTCTTCTGTTTGAAAACCTTGAAAGCCTTAGTGCCAGAGGCACGTACCAGCATAAGGAATACAGGAGGAATAAATAGGAAGGAACAAGAAAAACACATATGATAGACTTTCAAGAGCATCTAGGTAAAGAAGGAAGAGGAGTGTTTCTAAACCGAGAGCTTGTATAATAAAAAAGCCAGGATGTTCCAAAGTAGCAATGTTAATATATATCATAAATTCAGAGATATTTTCTAGAGAAAAGATGGGAATAACTGCAAAAAAAAATAGGAGACTGGCAATTACTCTACACCATGCTCTGTGCCTGTAATTTTAGATAAGAACTGATGCATCTGGCTGGACTTAAGCTCATCCTCTGACTGAGAGTAAAGTGGAACATCTGTATGCATACACAAGCTCCACGCAAACACTTCAGGAGCACAGGGTCAGTCATCCCAGAGAGATTAATTAACGTTGAAACTAATCTCAGTCAAAATGCCGTAATGAATTGCACATACTCATCCCACTTACGTTCTTGAATAAATTTCCAATCAACAACCAAACGAGAAGCAGAAGGTAAAAGCTAGCACGCTTTCCCAGTCCGAGGTTCTCTCCTCTTACCACTGGTTGAGGAAGGTAACTGCACCTCACACTAAGCTGAGTAAGTAAGAGCAGACAGTCACATGAAAGGTTTGAACTCAAGAGAGGTTTATTAAGACTTTTTTTTTTATTTTCTGCTCCAGCTTTCCAAACTTTTAAGGGAGGTTGTCTATTTTGACTGTGTAAATAAAAATCTTATTTTCAATCTTAAATCGGCACCAGTCGACCTTGATTAAGGCAACTGGCTCACAAAAAAGCCATTCTATTCTTCTAGACAGAGCAAACCAACCATAGGTTTGCTATTTTGCCACCTCTGGCAAAGATCAGAACTCTTGAAAATCCTGTTGCAGTGTATGAAGGAGGCAGCATAATTCCACTGAACAGTAAGGACTAATGTAGGCATTAATATGCCAGATTAGATGTGCCCAAAATATCTTCTAGTTATTCTTTATCTACAGTAGCTCCTTCATCCTGCAGTAAGACAACGGAAACAGGCTAAACTTTAGTGTTCCCAGAAAAACACACCAAAATATATATGGCCAAATACCGGAAGTAATGAGTTTATGCTTTTTAAAAACCCTCTTAAGAAGGGCTGTAAAACTCCAAGGAAGCAAATTTCTTCAAACTATGGTGTTTCAACTCAAAAGTCTTCTTTCAGCAAAGATCTGGTTACATTCAGAGAACAGATATTTCGAGATTTCTCTTCACACAAGAAATATCATGCCTAGTACTGGCATTTAAAGAATGAGAAACTAAAAATCCAGAGTCAAAATTACCTAATTCAAGAACTGAGTAAGAGAAGAACATCTCAAGATTTGATTCTAAATTTGCAACAGATATAAATTCTCCTATATTCTCAAATGAAGCAAGAGGCACACCACAGTTTACAACTATGCTTCAGACATGTGAGTATCTGGGGACTTTTAGTATCAATTCCTCATGGTCAGGATTTAGTTTTACTGAAGGTCTTATCAACAAGAAGAGTTTCCACACGTCTCCTGGATGATTGCTTTGCAAAATGCTAAAAGTTTTCTCATCTGTACGACAAATAATTAGCAGGGATTTAATCATATCACACAATTTCAGAGAAAATTGAAAATTAACATCTAAAATGAATGCGTTGTCCCTGTGCAATTAGACAATAATTAAATGCTTGGTAGTATCAAAACATGAGGAAAAAATATTGAAAAACAAACAATGATCCAAGTGACTTGTCTGACTGTACAACTTCATCAGCCACAACACTGGAGAGCTTCACTTTTTTTGTGACAAGCGACAGAACATTTAACAGAATACCTTCACTAGGACAATTTCTAGGAAGCGGGGGAGGGTGAAGGCAGTATTGTCAGACTTCACTACAAGAAAAAAATAATAAAAGATGCTTAAAAATTTCCCACAAGATTTTTTGAATGAAAAAAACCCTTTTTTAAAAAATTTTTTTTTTTGCATCTCACTGCAAGACACCAGAAACAAGTTTTTTTCTTTTTCTTAAAAAGGAATGAAGCAGAAGTCAATTTTCTACTTATGTCAATAAAATCACTGACACATCTAAAACCTCATGAGTCCTCCCATAAAACCTGAATCTCACAGCACTCATTTCACTAGTTGTTGATAACGAATCATCTTTCCATTCAAGAGAATCCCAAACACAGGACTGTTAGTTAAATAAAAGTTAGTAATATCTTTACAAAAGGGATCCTACTGCCACCTTACAAGCCATAGCCTCGGTCCAGAGCCATCCAAGCATCACCCTGAATTAACAGCAGCACCTATAGGGGAAGAGGTCAGCACAAGCACCACGCTTACGCAGGGCTCTTGCATCCATAACGAGGATGCTTCCAACCAGATTATTTCTTCCATGAAGAAACTGAAACTTGAATTCAAGTGTAAGCATCAGTTTAGGCTAAAAAACGTTTTAGCTTCAGGTAAGGTAACTCCCAGGACACACACAAAAAAATAGTTCTGAATGAGTATGTAATATGACTGAAACCAGAGTTCCAGGCTAAAACAAGCAGAGAACAACGTATTTTTTGCATTAACTCTAGGGAGGTGGGAAGGGAAGCATCTTTCTACTAACATGAATCATAACAATTATGCATGTTTCTTACCTGTTTTTGCTACGACAAGTTGACAAAAGTGTTTATCAAGCTCCCTCCCAGCTAGCATCAAAAGCATGAAGTGCCTAGGTCCAGAGAGTCCCACATGTATTTAATTCGTGTCTCATCCTCTTCTACTGGAAATCTTTGACCATTACAGAGTCCGGACACCTCTACAACTATAAAATATAAAAGAAATACCTGGGCCCCCCAACAGTGTCCTCTTCAAACAGATACCAGAGAGATGCTCACAGTTATGCCATGCCTATGCAGATAAATGTTGGTTAAACATGAAACTGTCATCCAGCAGAGGAATCAGATACAAATTTGCATTTTAAACACTTTTGGTCTAAAGTAAGGTCTTAGAGATTTTTAAAAAACAGAATCTTCCGCACTAGATAAAATAACCCTTCTAATTCACTACCGATATGGTATCATACTATGTACACGCAGAGTACGTACACAGTCTGCACGGGCTGCCACAACCACTGCAAATGAAGGGCCAACCTGTCCAGCAGATAATAGAGCAAAACACTTGATGTAGTCAGCCGGAGCTCCAAATGCTTCCAAAGTTTGGTCAGAATGCCATTTTAACACCTGAACTGAACTCATCTATGTCGCTGTAGGCTTGATATGAGCATTAAAGAGTTTACTAGGCAGTGCAATAATTTCAATTCACAGAAAGGTTGAGGTCAAAGGGGAGCTCTGGAGGTCGTCCTGTCCCACTCCCTGTTTGGGCAGAGTCACCTAGAGCAGGCTGCCCAGCACTTCCTCCCGATCACTTTCAAATATCTCCAAGGATGGAGATTCCTCTCTGGGCAATCTGTCCCAATGCCCATTTAGCCTCACAGTTAAAAAAAAAAAAAAAAATTGTTTTCCTACATTCAGAAGTCTGTACTAACACAGTCCGTCAATATACTACTCTTCCTAATAAAAACAGTTTCCCAAGAAAGACACTATGAAGTTCAGCATGAAAAACTGAAAGCTCTTCCGTTAAATCTAGGAAACTAAGCCTATTGGTACATGTCACTATCACATAACACAAAGCAATAGTAGAATAAAAATCCGAAGTTCATAAGAGCAAACATTTGTGGGGCAAACAATTTCATCACTTCAAGTGCTTCATTTGAATATGCAGAAGAAATGTTTGGAACAAAAATTTGGAACAGTGCTCAAATCCCAAGCTAACCATTTTGGAAGACAGCCCACGTTAACATGCCTTAATTTAAAATGCTGCACGTCTACCAACTGTTAAAAGTACATTTGTGTTGGCCAGACTTAAGGAAGAATTTATTCACAACATTCCATTCTGCATAACATTGCAAAGCCCATGCAAGTTCTACAAGTCTCAGATCGCGATACAAATCTGCGTACATTGGTTCTTTAAATGTTTTGGCTCTGTCTTTATCAGAAATTGATAAAACAGCTCTTTATCTCTGACCACGAGAAGTGTTAGAAACTGCTGTATCTGGAGCTACTTGCAGATTTCACAATTTTTAGCTTAGACGCTGAAAATCATAGAATCATTTAGGTTGGAAAAGACCTTTAAGATCATTGAGTCCAACCGTTAATCCAGCCCTGCCAAATCCACTACTAAATCACGTCCCTGAGCACCACAACTGCACGTCTTTTAAATTCCTCCAGGGATGGTGACTCCACCACTTCCCTGGGGAGGCTGTTCCAGTGCTTGACAGTCTTTTCAGTGAGGAAATATTTCCTAATGTCTAACCTAAACCTCCTCTGGCACAACTTGTCTACGGGTTGAGGCCATTTCCCCTTGTCTTATGGCTTGTTACTTGGAAGAGACGACCAACCTCTACCTCACTGCAACCTTTTTTAAGGTAGTTGTAGACAGCAACAAGGTCTCCCCTGAGACTTCTTTTCTCCAGGCTGAACAAGCCCAGTTCCCTCAGCCGCTCCTCAGAAGACTTGTTCTCGATACCCTTCACCAGCTTCACTGCCCTTCTTTGGGCAGGCTCCAGCACCTCCAACACTAGTCTTTCAGCAGTAGCTAAACCCTGGTTTACCGACAGCTCTTCCAATTCCCTCACTCTAACTCATCTCCCTGTAGTCTATGTATTTTTTAATGGAGTTAAGTTTCTACCTTCACTAAACAAGATCTACAAGAAACTCGCCACAAGGTCTTGTCTGACTATTTATGAAGGGATATAGCATTTCTCTAGTTTGATGACCTCCACCATGACATTTTCATAGATAAAAAGCTAAAAGGTTTAAGGAAGTCTGGGTTTGAAGAGGGTATTTGCAGTAGCAGCATGTACCATTTTAATTGGGTATCATACTGGCTTCACCTACTTAATGCATTTAGGAAAACATTAAGAAATAACAGTCTTTGTAAACTACTTAAAATTCTCATGATAAGCCTTTCTACAATTCAACTGAAAGCTAAGGCAAATCCATGCCAAAAGGATTGTTATCTGGAACTAAACACAAGTCATTCAAACCAGGCAACTTATCAGTTTGAGTAGAGCTGGACGCAGTTAAATCTAATCTTCTGGTTTTCTCTTATTTATCAGAAGAAATGTAAAGGCAACTCGGTATGCCCAAACACCAAAGAACTAAAAGAGTTCATCCGTGTATAGCATTTCAAGACGTCTTTTCCACAGAAAGAAGCCTAATTTGATCAATCTACAAAGAATATAGAACCTGTGACAACATTTCCTTCCATACTGTGATATATCTATTCTAAGCCTAGATGATTTCAAGTATTAGACAAGAATGAACAATGCTTTAGGGAACACACCTGTGTTACAGGATCCCAACCAAGTTCACTTTCGGTAGAGACCTGAAGTCACACCTGCAGCGTTGAAAAGAGAACAACTGATATCAGCATTAAGAACCTATTCAGATCACATTACACAGACACAGAAAAACAGTTAGGGTTTGGTTTTTTGCAATCATTTAGTATTAATCCTCAACATCTGTTACAATTACACCTGTACTGCAATATTACAGTACTATCCAGAACCGCTATCCTTCTCTTTCCTGTCCTGGACCATTATTGTCCCATCATTGGATCACATTTAACAAAACCACCTGGATATATTTTTTCTTTGCATTACAGATGACATGCCTCCACTGTTCTCCTTTACTCTCAGCTGTCTTTTTTTTTCCTTTTCTCCGATAACCATCAACTTTTCTTAACTTTCAGAATATTTGAATAATTATGACTGTCTATTTTGCTTTCTTAATCAACCACACATCCCACCCCACTTGCAATAGGGTTTTTGGTCATCAGCTTCCCACACATCAAATGTAAACACGCATAAGGCAATATCTCTCATGCCACGCGTTCAACTTTCAAAACAGAGATCAGAACAGTATCAGCCTGTTAGAAAATAGAGCACAACTGACCAAAAAATACTGTTGGAAGCTATGAGCTGCTTACTAAATCAAAGCTCAGAAGCATAATGTTTAACTTTCTCGTCCTGAGCTATCACCCTGATTATGTGAACAACACTAGATACTTTATTTTCTGGACCTCAGAGTTTTCCTCATAATTAATATTTCTTAAAACACATAGAAGGGCAATCAAAAGACTGACAAGGTTTACATGAATAAACTTCCACACAGCAAATAATGCAGACGTAGCACTTGATACTGGCTACTACACTAAATTTCAGTTTCCTAAGGATTTAGAGAAGCCACATCATTTCCATGTGCTTCAAGATTTATACAACAGGTCTTTAAAGATTTAATGCCCTAACTATCTTTTTTGTTTTCAGCATTCTGATATCGCAGTTCAAAGGAAGCTTACAAAGCAGCAGCAGCAACAACAACAACAACAAAATCAGTTCAGAGTAACTGAGAAAGTACTGATAGTATGAATCGCTTTCTTGGGGTCAGCACAAGGGACTCACCTTAATGAAAGTGCTAATCATGATCTTCCCAAATCTGAAAGTGTCCTCAACACACTCCTATTAAAGAAAAAAAAAAAGTTTTATAAGCAAGATAAACAATTTTTTTATGAAACATAAATCAAGCTCATTTAATAATGCAATACAAGTTCTAACATGTAAAATACATATTCCACAGACAAAGAACAATTAAAGAATACAAATACAAAATGAGAGGAAATGCAAGAAATTTTACTGATAAAAATATTTACTATTATTGTAACCTAACTTCTAAATTGGTTCCTTGAGCAATGCCCAGAGTAACACGTCAAAAGTCCATCTCCATGATCTTCATTTACTGTTAAAATACTGTTTAGATAATACAGATATCAACACAGTGGATTTCAAAATCAACTATCCACTCAATCTGGGAGCATCCAAGCTGAAGGATGAGTACTATCTAGTAAAAAATTTGGGATCACATGTTTGAATTCAAGTTATGTTTCTTCTTCCACAGATTACAATCTTAAAGCATTTCACTACCGAAATACAAATTCCAAATTAGCCTTAGCAGATGAAAAACTCTTCCAAGAGCTAATTCAGCTGAGCAAAAGTATTTACATCATTACCAAGACTAGTTTCATATTTGAAAATACAAGCATGCATTCTTAAAGCAAAAGATGTTCCCAGCTTACTAAAACTCATGATTCTTTAACTTATAATCTGTTAAAAAATTTTAAAAACCCCAAAAATTAAATCACAGAAAAAATGTTCCTTAGCTATGCCCCAGAAGGCTAAACAGGAAAAAAATAAATGCCTCACTCCTCAAGTGATGGTTCCTAAATAGACCTAAGCTTACGTCGCCAAGACACTTCTATTCCTGAAGCACCCACAGCACCACTATTACATTTCCTTCCAGTTTTAGATTAGTTTTGTTGTTTTTAAAGCAGCTCATTCTCCCTGTGGAGCAGCTAATAGGAAGTAGTTAGCCTGAGGTAACAGGACAAACTCAGTTTTACTATGAATATACAGGACCAGTGCATTGTTGCACTTATCAAGTTCACATCACGGAGTGTCAATCTCACCTGCGCTGCACTGACCAACCTGGGCCAGCTCCGATCCCGCATTTGCTTTCCTGTAACTATAAGAAGCCAAGAACCAAAGTAATCTCCCCTTCTTCCCCCTAAAAAAAAGCACTCGGAGCCACTCCTCCATCATCCAGCAGGAAGCATTCTCTTTTATATCAGAAAGCAAAGCTTGTTTTACCCTTTCAGGTAATTCAGCTTATTCTGTTAAGCTCGCCACTCGTGCTCAAGTCTCCACAGTGGATCTGGCCTAAGCTTCCCCAAGAGTCAACAGAAACAGTCCTTCTCAAGTTTGTTCCTTCACCTTGAATAATAAGCCATGGTCCAAGGCAAGTTTAATTGCCAACAGGCTGGGTATTTGCCATTAAAAAAAAAATTTAAAAAAAAAAAAAAAGAAATTGGGCATAGACACACACTCCTAACAGACACAATTATCACAGCCTGCACCAAGACACCTTGTGAAGAAGCTAAACACAGTCTCCTTTACCTGGTCCAAGCTTATTTCTAGACATCTTCCTTCCAGTCTTACAATAGATACTTTCTTAAAGGTAAACTGATAATTTTGTGTTAAGTGTGAATTTAAAAAGACATTTGACTTCCTTTGTAAACAGAAAACACTATTCTTTTCCCGAGTGGAACTGGAGAAGTTATTAAGCAGGAGATCAGTAGTCAGAACTCTTAAACTGAATATTTCAACTCCTGTCCCTTTTGAACAAAATAACAAAAAGAATGCATTTGAGGAAGTGTTGTCACATAAAGGAGAGAAAACCTATCATGCCCAGCCATGCAGTTACATATTTCTCCTTTATTACAGGTGAAACTAGATCTAAAATATCTACAACGCCGTATTCATACTTCATATTTGTTGACATCTCCATTAAGCAGTGTTATCTGCACACTTACTGTTCCCCTCCCTTATTAAAAAAGGGCACAATTTCACCAGGAGTTATGCCATTTACAAAAATTCCAGGCTAATGCTGCTCTTTAGACATTGCTGCAGGTTATACCCAGGTTCAAGATTTCAGTCAGAATGAAAGTCCCATTCTGAAGACTTTACGCCAAAGAAATTCACATTACTAATACAGCCTCCACCACATCAGTAATACACTCCACACAGCATGGCAACTGAACAAACACGATGTACTTGTCCTATGAGTTGGCTGTATTAGTACTGAGAAATAAGAGCTCAAGTCACACAGAGGAACCCACAGTAGAGATGTAATTGAAGTCACAGAGCAGCTTTATATACCGAAGATCTTTGTGCAATTAAAGGAACCAAGCAGCAGAAACACAGAAGTATGTATAACAGGGTTCAGTACAAAAATCAAAAGGTGCAAGGAATAAGGAGGACAGGAGAGACTGGACATGTTCACCACTTCATCTTGTCTCCTTAAGCTTCAATTGACAAAAATGACTGGTGTTACTTAACACTGAACTGCCTCTGTTTTAGGACAGGATGTCTGAAAGGAGTATAGCCTTAATTCTACTTGTTAGCAGCCTGTTCTGCATTTAAAAAGCCATCTATACAAGGAAATCTTCAAGTATTCTATATGTAAGAAAAAGAAAAAAAATCAAGCATTAAGAATTAACCATGGTACACTCAAAAACAGCTAAAAGCAAAACCCCAAAGTTTCTCCCAGACATTTTGACATACAAATGACCTCTCTTTCCTACTATCACACCTTTTCAGGAAGAACATCAGTACTGCCTGCACCGAACTTCTGCTGCCTGCTCACACAATCTGCAGAATAACCTTGTGCTCTTGCCCCAAGAAACATGTTCTCCGTGTATGTCAGTTCACTTGTCATGTGCACAGTGTGTTGAGTCTCTACCTCCAGTAAAATTTTGCTTTCTACTGGGAGAAAATGACAGAAAAAGGAAAATCATACTCCATGGCTATGTATTTCGAGGAAGGTAAAATAATTGTGTTCTACAAGCAAAGCTTTCCAAATCAGACTGCCCAAAAAAAGACAGAGAAATCAGAAGACTCCTTTAGGACTACCACAGCGTGCTTCACCACCAGTTGGAAACACCCGTACAAAAAATTTTCTTGACCTTACAATAGATTTCACAAACACACAAAAAAATTCTCATCACCTCACTTGCTTATGTGGTTAAGCAGCAAAACCATGCTCTTCAGAACCGCTGCCTGTGCAACTTGCACGAGACTTAGTACGCTGCTGCTGTCCCTGAGGAACCCTTCCAAGAGGGAGAGAAGACTGAGTAAGAGGACTCTGTACCAGCTTGGACAAGTCCAGTACAGGCATTCAGACATAAAGACCCCACCTACACTTCAGGGATAACTTTAGAGAGGCAAAATCGAAGCCCTCAAGCCCCATCTGCACTCTTCCAGCACCGCTGGCAGGCAGAGCACCAGCAGGCTGCACAAGCACGCCCAGCGATCAACTAAGCCACTTACTCGAGTACCAGCTCACTGTGCGTATGCTCAGGCATGCGGATTCCCATGTGTTCGGGCGCTTCCCTACTACATATGGCTGCTGGCTCACTGTCAGCGTGAAGTCAGTGTGCTCTAAAGAGTAGCTCAGAGCCTCTCCACAGCATTCGCAGACATACCCAAACTGTCTGATCCTTCCTCCCTTTGGCCACCTTTGCCATGCTGCATTTCACAAAAGTGGCCCCGGGGCCACACGAAATCCCAGCAGCAGATCACAAAGCCATTAGCTCAGTAGCAGATCACGAAGCCATTAGCTCAGTAGCAGATCACGAAGCCATTAGCTCATGAAGGATGTTGCTGCCTTCTCTTTCGCCTTGCCCTTTAGAATTACTTCACACAAGCATCTCACCCATAGGTAAAAAGAATCAACCTTCCCAAACCCTCTCCACCCATCAGAAGGTGGAGTCGTCCTTTATTAATCAAAAACTAGCAAGGAAAGGTTTGTCTTACTACTGGCAACAGATGTGACGTTAACTGCCTGGCCCCCACTAAGCTGGTTAAGTTTAAGGCAGCAGTTAAAGCCATAGAGGGGACAGACACTTTTGCAGAGTACACAAAACACCATCTTCTTTCAAGGCCATCGTTTTCTGCATCCAACCGCATCTTACTGTGCCCCTTCAGTATCTTAAAGGGGCCTACAGGAAATCTGTGAGGGACTTTTTAGGCTGTCAGGTAGTGATAGGACTAGAGGGAATGGAGCAAAGCTAGAAACAGGTAGATTCCGATCAGATATTAGGAAGAAGTTTTTCCCCATGAGGGTGGTGTAGGTTGCCCAGAGAGGTGGTAGAAGCTCCCTCCCTGGAAGTTTTTAAGGCCAGGCTGGATGGGGCTCTGAGCAACCTGATCTAGTGCGTGATGTCCCTGCCCACGGCAGGGAGGTTGGAACTGGATGATCTTTCAGGTCCCTTCCAACCCAGACAATTCTATGATTCTGTGATCTATACCCAAAAGTGGAAGTCAAATCCCTTCAGAGTAATAAAACTATATCACAAAGAATAATACAAATCTTCATTGACCCATTCGCTGTTCAGTGCTAGACAAGCTAGGTTAACAAAATAAACATTCAAGCAGTTTAAAACTTTCATAATAGGGATGTAACTGTATGTGAAAGTATGAATGCAGCAAGACAACCCAGTTAAAAATCTCTGTAGTCCACCAATCTCACAGAGGAATACTAGGCCATGCAACCAAAACTGGACACAAAAATTCCTTTTCAGAAACACCTGATTATCTAGTAATTATGATGTGGTAACGTTATGACTATAATACAGTGTCTACAGGACATTCATGCCAAGTATTACGCAACACCTTGCTAAGAACATGATGTTCCCTTTTAACATAGGCCAACCATAGCAACCCTATATAAAACACTACAGTAGATGTAGACTAACGATAATTTACTTGTTCTACTGGCTAATGGCAATCTACTTACTTTTAAACCACACCAAATACTCCTCAGCCCAGAACTTGCTCATGTGTTTATAATTAAAAAAAAAAAAAAAGATTTTCTGCAGTACAGAATTTTTTAATATTGTAAAGATGTTAGAGAAATAAGGGTGTGGCAAGAATCCAGGGGGAAAAAAAAGCGCCACATTCGTTTATCAGTCTGTATCTAAATCAAACACTTCCTGGTCATAATAAAGTCTGAGGTAGAAGAAAAACCCAGAACTCTACTTCCAGTGAGTTTCCCTATTCCACTCTACTCTCATACTATGGCTAAACTCCATCAAAACCAAAAAATGTGATTCTTCACTGGGAAAATTTATTACTATAAAAATGTATTGTCCAGGGACAGTATCAAGTAAATTTACTTCATGAACTGAGCGTTACATATTTTAATCTTTTGACTGGGGAAAAAAAAAAAGTGGTAAAATAAGGTATTATGCCAAGAACTGACACAATATGCTGTCTCTTCAATGCCTCTCTGTGGAAATCCGAAAGGAATAAGAGTAAGAGGTAAAAAATTAAGATTATTTAGGCTTTCATGGATAGTGTTCATGAGTTAAAACATATATAGGAAACTTACAATGAGTCCTACCAACTGACAAATAAACAAAAAGCCCAGCAAAACCACGAAGCATTTGGATCATAAACGAAAGCATAAAACTTGCGGAATCTGAAGAAAGTGCACAAAAACCAAAATCCTGCTTTTCCACATCTTCTGAGCTAGGTCAAGCCAAATGACACTTCTTCGCAGCACAGGACAGGCCATGGTCTTTCACTGCAGAGCGTTGGGGCACTTCTGCCAACTACCTAACTAAAGCATCCTCCCTTCTGCTTTAAAACAAATGCCTGAAAAGACCAAAAACTCACCAAAACTGAAGGATAACATTTATTTCTGCTCTAAGCCAAAGGCCCTCTTTTTTTCCATTACATCTTACTGGTGAGGTAAGCAGCCTCCACAGTCCAGAACAAGGACTCCACCTCAGGACAGTGCCCTAATCACAAGGCTAACAGCAAGCCCTGGATGAAGCGAGGACACGGTCCAGTTCTTCAGTGAAACTTCCTCACTTTGCAGAAATAACACAAGTTTCAGCAAGAAAGGGCAAAAAGAAACATTAAAAGAGTATGCAAACACTCACAAGAGTCAGCAAGAAGGAACTTGATGGCACAGCACAACCATGTGGGCACTCTCTCTACCATCAACCAGATTTTAGGCTCTGCTCCCAATTTTTGCACCGTGTAAAGCGTATAAACAGCACTGTGCCCAACGCTGTGGAGATCAAGGACACATACAGACACTGAAGCACCCCAGAAGGTACGAAAAGTTGGAGTTTCGTCAAGTACAATGCCCTCCAACCATCTAATACACAATAGGATCCATTTATGGAATGGGGCCACACCACTGAGGCCTTCGCTGTCAGCCTTAAGTTTTATTAACAACCTTGCATTATCAAAGGTAACCGTCTGCACTCAAGTAGATACTCCCCATGGCAATCGTTTGGATTGATTCAGATTTTACCTCGACAATAAGCAAAAGCCAGCTCCAGAAAATAGCTGCACTTCTGACAAATGTTAACTAACATTAGCTGTCATCTGTAAATAATCTCTGGTTAAAACTATATGGGCAACTTGAAAGAGCTTCTCACTATACTATAGAGTTTTTCACTCTACTTTTGACTTGACCAGACAACCTTACTGCTAGAATCATTACAGAATTTCCATCTGTTCCCTCTTCTGTGTAAATATGTAAGTCATAGCTACTCAATCAGTAGACCTCAGAGTCTTACACTTGGAAAAGAGAAAGACAGATATCTCAAAGCCTGAAAACAAACCAATGTGTTTCTCCAAAATCCCTCGTATGCACTGTCTCAGTCAAGTTACTGTTTCGCTGGAATACAATTTCAAAGTGCTTCAGTTTCCAACACCAGAGACCCCATGCTGACATCTCTGGGGGGGTTTTTAAGCTCCCTTGTTACATAGGCAAGTGCTGTGCCATATCCTAACTAATTAAAAAAAAAAAAAAAAAGTCAGTTGTAAAGTGTCAGCTTGACTGTTACCATGCTGCTCATCTATTTAAATGAAACTGTACTTACATAAACTGTTTTGTAATCACGCATGTAACTGCATGCAACTCATGTCAACAGCAGCACAAACACACGGTCTCAAGGAACAAAGTGTCCTTGCAACTACAGGCAAGGAAAAAAAGAAGAAAAGCACAGCAGCACCTGTTGCCGACTCTACCTGTAGCTCACGCATCTCAGTAACGCCTGTTACTTGCTGCCACACAACTCACACGACAAAAATAAGAAGCCACCCGGTTCTCTACAGCCCCGTGCCCTCCGGAGGGGGGCGGCGGAGCGGGTGGGCTTGGTGCCCGCCGGCCCTGCTCACCTCACCGGGCCACGCGTGTCT
>NW_009727581.1:0-9985 GCF_000703405.1 Apaloderma vittatum | reverse complement strand
TGGGCAGTGAGATGGATTGGGAACTGGCTGAGGGACAGGGCTCAGAGACCTGTGGACAGTGGGGCAGAGTCTAGTTGAAGGTCTGTGGCTAGTGGTGTCCCCAACTGGTCGGTACTACATCCAGCCCTATTCAATATATTCATCAATGACCTGGACGAAGGTATAGAGTGCATCCTCAACAAGTTTAATGAGGATACAAAATGGGGAGGAACGGTTGACACACCAGAAGGCCGTGCTGCCATCCAGTGTGACCTGGACAGGCTGGAGAGCTGGGCAGAATGGAGCCTACTGAGACTCAACAAGGACAAGTGTAAAGTACTGTACCTGGGGACGAATAACCCCATGTGTCAGTACAGGTTGGAGGCTGACTCGGCAGAGAGCAGCTCTGGGGAGAAGGACCCAGGATTCCCAGTGAACAGCAGGCTGACCATAAGCCAGCAATATGCTCTCATGGCCAAGAAGTCCAACGGCATCCTGGGGTGCGTTAAGAAGAGTACAGCCAGCAGGTCAAGAGAGAATACCCTCACCCTCTACTCTGTGCTGATGAGGCCTCACCTGGAGTACTGTGTCCAGTTCTGGGCTCCCCAGTTCAAGAAGGACAAGGAACTACTGGAGAGTCCAACACAGGGCTACTAAGGTCATGAGGGAACTGGAGCACCATTTGAGGAAAGTCTGAGAGAGCTGGGCCTGTTTACGTGGAGAAGATGAGGTTGATGGGGGAGTCTCATCAATGCTTATAAATATCTAAAGGGTGAGTGTCAGGAAGGCGGGGCCAGGCTCTTCTCAGGGGTGTCCAGTGACAGGACAAGAGGTAATGGTCCCAACAGGAAAACAGAATGTTCAATCTAAACATACTTCTTTACTAGGAGGGTAAGAGAGCATTGGATCAGGCTTCCCAGAGAGGTTATGGAGACTCCATCTCTGGAGACTTGCAAAACCTGCCTGGACACACTTCTTTGTGTTCTACTCTAGGTGAACCTGGTCTGGCAGGGGTATTGGACCAGAGACCCCATCCAACCCCTACAATTCCATGATTCTGTGATTCTGTGTTTTTATTCTCTGCTTTGTGACTATATGTCGACATTCACCAGCATCAACCTTGCCACTTTTATCAACTCTTACTTACTATGAGTCCTTTCTTCACCACACCTTCAAGAAACTTCTTTTATATAAATGTTTAGCTGAACTAATGACTTCTGTGGCAGATTAACTTACCGAAAGACTAACCATACAACAATTTAACGGACATGCTGCTGAAGACACCCTTGAAGTTTCATCTGAACAAGTTACCAATATCACTGCTGCTTCTTTTTCCTGCTAAGAGAGTGACCGAAAGTTAAAAGAAGTACCATGTGTTGTCCTCCACTAGCTTAGTATGCTTATTTGGAAACTTTTCTGAAGATAGCTTCTGGCTTTTGTCTAAACCTAGGTAGTCTTTGTTTGAAGGAGACAGAGACTTAGCTCAGTGGTTTGAGCAGCGGTGCTGACAACAGTGACGACACCGAGGTCGCGGATTCGATTCCCCATGTGTTGCCTGGTCTAGTCGAGAGGTGACATCCCTGCCCATGACAGGGAGGTTGGACTAGATGATCTCTAAGGTCCCTTCCAGCCTACACCATTCTATGGTGACAATAATAATTAAAAAGCACAGTAACAAGGAACCCTCCCTTTTATTCAGATTTCTCAGATCTCCTATACTTGAACATACTTTAGAAAAGTATATAACCTTTTAAAATTAGCTTCCCAAGCAGCAAGAATAACCTAAAGAATCCTTATATGAGGACTAACTAAATTAGTAAATTAGTAACCCACTAATGAGCTACCTTTTAAAATTAGCTTCCCAAGCAGCAAGAATAACCTAAAGAATCCTTATATGAGGACTAACTAAATTGCACCCATTAATGAGCTCTGTAGGGTACACACATCATACGCTGTCGGCTTTGTCCTGTTTTCTGATCAGGATAATGACTACATCTTCTTTCTGTGGCTCTTCTCAACACTCTTTAAATGTGTAATACTACAAATAATAGGAATGTGAATTTCCATTGCCTAACTGGATAAGAATCATGAGCATGCGTTCAGTGGCAACTGTATATCCAATAATAAATGAGGTCAAATAACATAAGAAACTCACCAACAGGAACTTAAAAACTCTTTATTAACATCAGTGTTTTGAACATTATTCCACTTGTGCACAGCAAAGTACAATTTCAGACATGCATTATATTCCAACAAGGTATTGATTGTCAGATATCTTCTGGTTGCAATGTTCTTAATTCAAAATTTGTCTTATACCAATTTATCAAAGAAAATCTTGAAAAACACAAAATTACTTGCATATTCTTCCTTGTGACATGCTGCCTGCAGTTCTGCACAGCAAATTCATGGTAAGATTGACTTATAAGGTGCCCATTAACTTACTCCAGGTCCTCAACATACTTGTAAAATTTTGGGCTGAGATAAGGTTAAAGATTAAAAATGCTTGGTATTGAATTACTCATGCTGCTAGCTTTCATCTTTTTGTCCATTGTGTAGTATCCAGACCAAAATACATAAGGAAAGGACACTATCATTATCAATTTGGTAACATCCGTAAAGAGTAAAAAGGGTGGAAGGCACAAGACATGCCACATGGTAGCCTTTTGGCAATGAATTTGCTCCAGAAAGCAGTGGTCCTGAATCTGTAGCAGACAAAACAGAAGAAACGTGGTCTTGAGATGCTCTTAAGAAGAGAGACCTGCACCATCTAAAGACCTATTTCAAGGTCAGCCTTGGGAATTAGACGAGAAAGAATCATCTATTCACAGCTCTTTCCAAAGGGTGCCATACAAGAGATCTTTAGAGTCAGCTTCAATCAACTGTGAACAATGGTTTCCTCTGCAAAAAGCCTGGCTCCAACATTTTCACACCACATTCAGGAACTTGAACCCGTATTTAATTCATTTTTCCCTTCGGACTACAGGGCATTTAGCCATCTGTGACATGGTTACACCAGCTACCAGATTCCCTTCTCTGCTATGAACACTGAAAATTCAATAATGTCTAATTGAGGACCTTTTTAAAAGGACCCAGATTAAGAATAATTAGCACACAAATCAGTAACACTGAAGATTCCAGTGATGTAGTGGTTTGATCAAATTCAGCATACCTTAGGGGAGATATACTGAGCAGCAGTATAAAGAATGATCAGATTTATTGCAAGAAAAACACACAGCAGACGTTTTTTATTCATATGTTCCCATTCCTTATTAATTGCTAATCAGCCACAGGGAAAAAAAAAAAGTATTGTGAGGAAAGTAAGAAACCCTTTAATTAATTATTGTTTAAAAAGATAAAGAAAACATTCATACAGTTGATTGTCAAGACCTACAAGAGCGATATAATACTGAGGCAAAGAGCTAAGTCATGGTTATTACAATACGTATGGAGAAACTCCACACATAGAAAAAGGTACTTAGTCCCTTGCATGGTCATCTGTGTGTTCGTGCACACACTCAGACACAACTATGCCATTAATCTCATATTCCTGTGTAGGGATCTGAGTTGTTAGGAAGAAAGGGAGGCTGGCAAGGGTAGCTGCCTACCTTAAGGACCGGAATAGAGCACCAGTGAGTTCATGCTGACCTTATTAGAGCTGAGAAGCAGACGTCACAGAGAAGCAAGGTCTAGCACACCCGAAGTACATGTACTGGGAATATTTAACAAGAAAAGTGGTGAAATCTTTCCATCCTCATGAAGGTTTGCTTTGATGCTGGGTGAGAAGTGTGAAGAACAGAGGTGCTATGCTGTCACAGCAGGCTTGCCTTCTTCTAGTCCTGTGGGAAGTACCCTGTGCTTTACATTACCAGACACTGAACCTTTCCACGAAGGAGTCTGGCAGCACTGCCAGCCTGATGCGAATACCTGTCCGAGTACCTCACCACGGCTCTTGGACTTTGTGCTCTGCACCACAATGAAACCATAGCCTGCCTCTCCCCTTCCACTACTGCAGGCTGGTGGAAGGAGAGGAGTGCTCTGACTTCCACCACCTCTCCCATTCACTGCAGTGTAGCGCAGGCAGGATCCAGCACATACCAAAGCAGGGAGACAGAGCACAGAACTATCACGTAGCAAGGAGCTGTCAGCCTGCTGGCCCCGAAATAGAAGTGCTACCTGAAGTGTTAATACAGACCTCACTGTCAGATGTCTCAGTGTTTCTTCTCAGCGCTAGAGGACTACAGCCTTGTGATAACCTATTGGGGTGTGGAGGAGGGAGAGTTAAACCTTATTTTACACAGGTGGGTGATGAACCAGGCAGATTGAGAGACTTTCCTAAGGTGGGAGTGTCAGCCCACAAACTGTTGACTCTACATTATGTTGCAGCTTTACAACTCTCATTATTTGGTCTTATACTGAAAATTCAGCCACATTATTAATGTAATTTATTTCAAACAACACCAGCTGGTCATTGTGAAGTTCTCATTATAATATATCACCATGATAATGTGTACATACATATACATATAGAACAAGTGGGCTGTACCTCTAAAAAAATTCTGCTTTTACTATTACAATCACTTGAGTGGATGTGCTTGAGTTAAGCCATACTGCCAAGCAAGCCACAAACTGGTCTGTTGCGTGTACACTGCTGCTGCCTTTTTTTGTGCACAGTCTTGCAACATCTGCATGAGCATCTTCGCTTGTTCTTTGTGCTGCAGTAGTTGAGTCCACTGTGGAAACCCCAGAAACCTGCAGAAGACACTATCTGCCCCTTCAGGGCCTTGGGAAAGGAAGAGCCACATCATGTCCCAATTGCAGGGTGGTTTTGCTCATCTAGGCTCTCCTCTGGGTTCCTCTTTGGCATAATGCAGAACTCAAAGTGAAGGCTTGATATGAGGGGAGATTCCACATCTGTGAGATCATCTCAGAGACTTCAGAAAGGGATTTAACCTCTTCTGGCCAGTACTGGAGATAAGAAGAGACGTTTGATCTTAGCCAACATCACCCTTACAATTTAAGATGAGCAGTATCTATCATCATGGGGTAACTCTGTACTGGATCTACTCTGGGAGGATCATCTGACCAGATGATTTCGCATAGATTACTCCTTCTTACTTGAGTTGTTCTATGAATACAGCTTTAATTCTTTAAAATATAGAAATCTGGTCAGGAATTAAGCTAGTATCAGGCTCTTTCGATTGGAGTTTTTTCCCCTTTCTGTCATGACACAAATTCTATGGCTGATATCTTTAGCATAGAACAGGCTGTAGATATGTTTCAGATAGGGAAAAATGTCCTCCAAGAAGATGTCTCTAGCTGGTTGCAATGGAAAGCAAGGACAAGCTTGTCTCATAGAGAGGAAAAAATGCATTAATTTTTGGCAGCATTTCAGACAAGATTTTTTATTTAGTTAGGTTTTATCCTCTTCTGTGGAGTTCGCTCAGCATTGTCTTCATTATCAAGCAGACATGCTTATTGAAATCTTCCAATTTAGTCCATCCTATATTTAGATCCAGGAAGTTTTATTTTACCTTATCCTTAATAGTACTCTTTGCAAGTGATGAGAAGAACACTCTTGGTTCCATACTACCACAAATCTTTCATTTGTGGTAGCTAATGAAAGTTTAAAACCTATTGGATTACAGAAAGTGGGGTTAAAAGTGGTTCTAAATATGGTCCTACCTCCTCACCGGCAAGTTAATGGCAATATTACCAGTGACCTCCTAAAACCTTCTACCCCAAAATTCCCTCTTAAAATTTCTCTACTGTAGACTTCATTATAAATGTGAGTAGTGGTATATCTTCCTACCTGCCCAAGTATACTACATGGAGGGGTCACTAATTGCAGGTTTATTTTTCTACATAGGGTCAGTGTAGTCTCAGAATAGTCTTTAAGTGAGACTTAACTGCTGAGTAAAATCTTGCTGGCACTTTAATAGAGTCTAAGGGGGCTCAATTTTGACAAACTCTCAACTGCAAAGGGTAATGAGAGACTTAACACTCAGGTAAATTTAAAGCATATATGCTAAAAACATATGTGAAAAAGAACAGGGCCAGAGCAAAACAGAGAAAAGGAAGGTCAATAACACTATTAACATTGGATATAGACATCCATAAAGCCTGGCACCATGAATGAATCTGGGTCAAGCTAACCTGGGTGTCTTTGAAGGCACAGGAACACTTACCACACAGCCTGAATTAACCAGTTCCCAAGGAATTGAAAGCTGATTGCGTACAAACACAGTTACCTACCAACCAATTTACCTGGATAATGTCCTTTTTCCATACACATAAATTCATTTTCTTAGGTCCCCAGAGTCAGGAGGAAGTCCAAGTCCCAAACCTTAAAGTGAATACATTCGTTCCACCATGTCCTTGCTACCTGTACCAAAAAGAGTTTCACAGGGATGTGAAAGGAAGGATCCTAGTTACACAGGAAGCCAAGCAACTCTGTAATAGTAAGCATGGTCTCACAGCCTTTAAAAAAGAGTTTCTCAAAGTTATTTTACACTGGCATCATCACAAGGGCAAGTACATCAAGGAGGAGAAAATATTGTGCTCTATGAGTGTCACTTTGAGGTAGCATCTCCTGCAATGCAGTGTGAAAATCCTCAGTTAATTTAGATCAGTAATTTAAAATTGTTTTTTCTTATCATATTCTTCATATAAATCAACACTTGATGACTAAGATTTCTGGTCCTACAGCCCTGAAAGAAGCTCCCATTTCTCACTATATATTTCAAGGTTAGGCTTTGAGATGCGTGTGGCTCACACAGAAAACATAACAAGAAGATACCAAGAGTTCGCTGCACTCCAACTAGGATGGTCCCATAAATGAGTTAATATAACCTTATAAAAGTACCATCCAGTTTGTCCCATGTTTATTATTAAAAGGGAGCAGGTGTATTTACAAAGCTTCATTCTCAGACTTCATCAGAAGCACAGAAAGAAAAACAGCAAAACACTTCTTAACAGTAGATACTTTTGAAAAGACTTTTTTTCTGTGGCTTTGGGTCTTCCTTTCTGCACAATTATAAGGCCAGTGCAGAAAAAACAACATGCTGTATTTCGTGATTGGATAGAAGGCAGTGTTCTGCCTTCATAACCTTTCATACAAGGCTGGAATGACTAGTGACTCTTCTCCCTGTTTCAAGGCAAAGAAAGGCAAAAAGAGAGTAGAAGATTCTCTGACAAGTGTACATAAATTTTAAAGGAAGTTTTCAGGGATAAGCTGGGAGTTTAGGGAGGAAATGCATGTCTGTGTATGGATGCAATTCTTGTTTACATTGCTCATGATTTTTTTCTCTTGACTGAGGTGTATGAATTACTCTAGGAATGTAAAAGTAGAAGTGCTCTCAAGAGGACATCTGTTTCACATCACTGACAGATGTCTGTCTGACCCATTTTCAGGATTTGAAACAAGGATTCCCGAATATCCTTAGAAACCCTGGTCCAGTGCTGTACCGTTCCCATAGCCAGAGCATCTGATTTCTATCTAATCTGAGTATCTCTTGCTTGAGCTTACTCCATTAATTTCTTTTTACACCTTTTTTTTTTTACAGGAAGATCAGTTAAGTGTCCTTTTCTTTGTCACATTTCTATAATGGTTTTGCATACTTTGTGTACATTATGCTGCTCTCCTTCTCTAGAAAAAAGAGCTCAGTTAATTCAGCTTTTCTTCATAGAAGGTGTTTTCTAAGCTTTGTTCTTTCTCCTTTTAAAAGAAGAACGATTTTTATATTGTCTGTGCTTTAAAATGTGTCCTCACCGTTGGACATCGACATAGCAGTCCTAGGTGAGGCCCCACTACCCAGGGCAGAACTAAATAGTTAGTTCACAGTTATTCACAATATTGCTACTAGCTCATACTATCATGGAATTGACTCTTCACAAATCTTCACATTTCTGGATGTCATTTTGTTTGTGGTAAATCTCTTTTCTGAAAACTGCTCTGAGACTAGTTGTTTCCCATTTAATATTTGTGTATTTGATTTTTTTCTTACCCAACGATAATACTTTACACTTGTCTGTATTAAATTTCATCCCACCAATTTCAGATCCTTTCTTCAACTTATCAAGCTCAATTTGTATTCAAATCCTGTTTTCTAAAGTGTTTGCTGTCCCTCTTACTTCAGCATTATAAGCAACGTCGAAAAGTTTCTTACATATTCCATAATCAAAATTGAAAATATTGAATAATACTGGACCTAAGGCAGAGTTTTGCAGTATCTTATTTGATATATTTTCCCAGTTTGACAACAAACCATTGATAACTGCTTTACCGATAAGCCCATTTTTTCAAAGTTTTGCGCCCATCATATAATAACTTCATCTAAACCGTATTTCTCCTGTTTACTTATGAAAATGTCATGTGGATGTGTGTCAAAAGCCCCGCTAAAGTCAAGAACTATCACATCTGCTGGTTCCCCATTATCCACTGGGCCAGTTACCCTGTCAAAGAAGGAAATGAGATTGCTTTGATGTGATTTGATCTTGACAAGCCCATGCTGGCTGTTTCTTATCACCTTATTTTCTTCCAGGTGTTTACAAATTGATTGTTCAATAATTTGCTTCTGCATTTTTCTCAGTATCAAAGTCAAGCTGAATGGCCTATAATTCCCTGGGCCTTCTTATTTCCGCTTTTTAAAGATAGATACTGTATTTGCCTTTTTCCCATCCTCAAGGACTTCACCCATCCTCCACGAGCTCTCAGAGATAATTGCTAATAGTTCAGAGATCTCTTCAGCTAGTTCCTGAAGTACTTCAGGGTAAATTTCATCAGGCCCTGCTGACTTGAATATATCTAACTTATTTGAATACTCTTTAACCTGTGCACATTTTTCCTGTATATCAAACATCTTGCTGCCCGATGTATGTTATACATGTTTAACTCTCAGAGGCAATATTTCTAATACTGTAGTTTTAATATGTGTTGATTGTTAAGGCAGTTACCTTTCAGTCCACAATGGCAGTAAAGAAGAGTGGCTACATCCACTAAATGGATAGGAAAAATGTTCCTAAATCCAAACATATGCTGTTTCAAATAGTGTCTGCTGCTCTGCCTCTGGAGAGGCACTCTGTAGACAGTGGAGCACAAGAAGACCAGTTAGACTTCAGCTACCCCTCATGCCCTTAAGACTTGTTTTATGGCAGATCCAAGGCAGCTTTAGTTGGAGCAGCTCAGAACTATAGTAACTGCTTTTTACTTCATCTGAAAGAAATACAGACATCAGCTATTTCTCCACCTATTTTTCCCAATCCTGGAAGCATTTCCAAAACATGCAACTCACTCATACCATCAGGCTTCATATAAAATTAAACAAAGAAATCCAGCAAGAGATAAAACAAAAATATGTTGACTACAATTACAGAGTTATACCAGCTCGCTTCCTCAAATCAGGATTCTTCAAGCTATGAATAGCTAGATCCTTCTTTTTCCCAGCTCTGTTCCTGTTTACAGAGGAGTCCTTACCTATGTCTCTCAAATGCACACTTGACATACTTGCTGTACTTGCAGTTAGGGCAGGAGAAGCCTGCTGTTCATGCTTTACCCTCTGTTTTTTCTACACAAGTATTTCTCACTGGAGGTCTAAAAGAGAAAATATTGATTTTATTTTTTTTTCCTAAATGGTTTGCTCTTTTTATTATGTTATCATGGTGGTTTTAATTTCTTACTGCCTACTTAGATGTAGCAACATAAAGACAGTCAAATATGAAGTTCTAACCCTAAGGCCTTGAAACAAAAGATACAGCATCCTCTCTCTGTCCATCAGAAACAAAAGTAAAACGGCTTAGTTGGAAGGAATTCACAGCAAGGAGGGTGTGAAGAAACTTTTCTGTTTCCTTACCTGTCAATTAACACAAAGGATACATCTTGGACACTGAAATGGCCTTTCTTATAATCAGGAATCCACCTTTCAAACTATCCATAGGTTATAAAATTATCCCAACTCCAATCATGCTGTGAATTTTGTGGCAGTCAATGCTGCGCATGCTGGGGGAAGCC
>NW_009727580.1:0-1973 GCF_000703405.1 Apaloderma vittatum | reverse complement strand
TGTCCTGCAGTGGGGGGACAGCAGCAGCTTGCACCACTCGTGAGTCCTGCGTGCAGAGACCGTCCTGTGGTGTGACGGGCAGGGCCTTGAAAGAAAGAAGGGAGGACTAACAGAGTGTGGGAATGCGGCATGAGAACAGAATTAGTTGAATTAGTTGAGCTCAGTAGTTACTTTACGAAGAAGGTAACTTGTAGCTGAAGGTGGCAACAGAACAGTTGCTTCATACAAACAGAACTTGTAGCTGAAGGGGGGAACAGTTGCTTCAAGGCAGAACCTCATGGCCTGCAGCTGGCTGCTACTGGTCCTAAAGTGCCAAAGCTGCCAAGTAACAAGAAGGTCGTCCAGAGAACAAGAAGAGCAATGAAGTAAACGACCACCAGAGGCATCCGATGACCACCAGGGCAGACCAAAAGGAGAAGAACTAACAGTAGACAGCGATAAAGATGGTAGAATGGAAAGTGAAATGAGTATGTAAATAGTTCTTAGAAGAGGAGGAGAGATAATGATGATTCCGTGGAAATGTCATCACTATATATGGAGCGACTGCATAGAACCAGAACACAGACACCAAGGGATTGCGGGGAGGCCGGGAGCTCTGGTGGCACAGCTGCCCAGGGTTGGTTGGCGCTGGATCCAAGGCACCGGGCAGAGGAGGAGGTCAAAAGTTGGTGGGCGAGGAAGACTTGGAGCCTTCCTTGGGGACACCACCAGAGCGCACTGGAGGACAACTGCAATGTGCATGCGAACTGGGCAGGGGCTTATGTCAATGAATGTGCCTGTAGGCAGCCCGTATGTGCCAAAGTTTCCCAAACCCGGCGTGCGTATATTTGGTGGAAATATCCCCTGCGTGCTTGGCGCCGTAATGAAGAATACCTGCTGAATAACTTCGGTTACTGAGCTTTTCCGCATCAAGGGGGTTTGTTTCCTTTTGTTGCAGGTTCATGGTGCGCAGTCAAGTGTGTGTATCTGAGTGACCTCGGTGTCGGGAGCTGCAGCTGCTCCCTGACCCGGGCTTCTCTATGCAGCAAGTCCAGCTGTGATGGGCACCCCCTGAGCGAAGAGGTGGAGAAAGGCCCTTCTCCGTGCTGGGCGCTCGCAGCTTCCCCTCTTCCCCCAGCACAGGCGTGTCCTTCCCTCCGCTGCAGCTCCGGGTCACTCCTGGCGGGGGAGGTGGGTGACGGGGCCAGCGCCGGCATCCAGGGACGGGGGTAGTTTTTGGTGGGTTTTCAGCCGCAATTTCATCTCCCCAGCCGTTTTCACTCCCGCCCCAGGGTGCAGCTCGGGGAGTTTTGGGGTAAAAGAGCGGGCAGAGAAGGAGAAAAACGGCGCAAAGAGGGGAATGACGCAGAAAATCCAGCAGGGCACGCACCTGATGGGGAAACGCACATGCCTGTGACATCGATTTCAATGTCACCTCCCGAATCTTGGGGCTGAGGCATCCTCCCCTCCCCACAGCTGCTGGACACCCCCCCAGCAGACCCAACACCCCCAGCTGGGGCATGGGCGACACCTGGAGACGTTGGAGCCAACAGGGGCTGGAAACTGCGTTCTCCTGGGGGCGATGGGATGAAGGGCCTCAGCAAATCTCCTCGGAGGGCTTCTCCCCACAGCTGCTGGAGCACAAGCCCCATGTCCTGCACATGCCAATACCAGCCCCTGGGAAGCAGGAGATGTGAGCACACACAGAGCTGCGAAACTCGAGTAAGAACCCAAATTGGCTCCTGTGCACTTGGCAAAGCAGCTTCGCCCCGGGCAGAGCTTTTAAAACTGAACAGGTGAGGTTTTTGTTACATGCTTTGCAACATCAGCAAGGCCAGGTGGGGCAGCAGATGGGGGTGCCCTCGGCAGGAGAGGGTGAAACGGGGACCCCGTCTGCCTAGGCTGGGACCTCAAGCACGGAAACAGTTCTTTTCTCTTGTCAAAATGCCTGAACTATTTTTACTTCTCTCCCAATTCCTATTTCTCTGCTTGTT
>NW_009727579.1:0-3542 GCF_000703405.1 Apaloderma vittatum | reverse complement strand
TTGCACAAGTCCAGGAAAATGATGTCCGTTGTTTTTCCCATGTCAATCAGCGTTGTAGCTTTGTCGTAGAAGGCCAAGCTGAACTTGCAAGGAAGGGAGAGTGGATATGTAGCACTTCAGGACATGGTTTAGTGGTCAAGGTAGTTTTGGGTAGACAGTTGGATTAGATAATCTTAGAGATCTTTTCTAATCTGAATGATTCTATGATTCTGTGATACGATTATTATGCATTTTCAGAGCCAAAACAAGTAGGCAGTTTTTACTGAGAGCTTTTATTTTTCCACTAAATGTTCCTTACTGTTGCTAAGATTGGAATTCTCTTGGAAAATACATTGTTTGGCTGAGATCTTGTGATGCTATGAATAAGATCAAGAAACAGCAATAGGTGTGTGAAGAAAATGTCACTGAAAAGTGTGAGAGGTTGATTTCCTGAACTTTGGCTCTAGTCATAACTCACTGTTGTCAGCAATGCCAGGAGAATCCCGTCATCAGAGCTGACACTGCGACAGCAGGAACAAGTGAGTCAAGTCCCGTGGGTGTGCAGATGACTGTGCAGGACTCCTTCATGACAAGTACCTTTTATTTCACCATTCCTAGTGCCTCTCAGCACTCAGCAGTGACCTCTTCAGCTGCATGATCAGTATGCTGAATAAGAAGAAGTAGAGAAAGGTGGAATGCAAGACAGAGAAAGACCAGAAATGCAGAAAAGAACAGAGAAGGGAAGGAATGGGATCTACAACGTGAAAAAGGCACTAGTTGGTTTTTTTTAATAGTTGCACAGGGTCAATCAAGTCAGCATTGCAACTGCAATTTCTGCATTCCACTGTCAACATGAATGCAATGTTAACAGCAAAATTATTTCATGCGGTGTATGGCAGCTTGAATATTTAAAGTAGCCTAACTGCAAAGCATCTGAACTGCAGAACAGCCACTTATCTGAGCAAAATTTAGGACTGAACGGAAGAGGTATTCTGCATTGCCTCACAATTCAGGCCAAAAGGAGGCAACAGCCACCAATTTTTTCTTTCTGCTCATCTCCAGCTGAGAAAAGCGACAATTTCCTTAGAATTGAATGCAAGTACAAAAAATGCTTGGAGGCAAACTAATGTGCAGAGACTAGAAACATAGTGTCTCATATCTTAGAACATCTTGAGCAACCACTTATTAGAGCTGCATTTACCTAAACATATTTCAGTGTGAGTTGTCTTGTAAGGAGTGTATGTAGACAGTGTTGTAACAGCCACAGGGCCTCCGTGGATGGCATAGCACAACATACTGTACTTAATGTTGACACTGTTCAGTGAAACAATTATTACAATCAATTTGACTTCTAATGTGACTTCTCTTGTAAATCTCTGGGTCATTAACCTTAACAACATCAATGTACTGTCAGTATCCAATTCCACCAAATTACTGTCCAAGGTAATAGGAGATGGAATGTATTAATGTGTTATTGGTGACTAATAAAGACAGCAACCCTCTAATGTGCCGCGAAGAGCAGCTGAAGCATGCAAGGGAAGAGGAAGCAGGCAAAGTCAGGGCAACAGACACATTTGGCAGTATATGTCAGGTCACCGGGTTAAGTGCTAAATGGCTCAACCTCTTTACCACAGACTCAGGAGAAGCAGGGATGAGACTGGGTCCACGGCATATGCCTAATGAGCAACATATTTAATTTTGGGGCCTTCTTCACCAAGGAGTGCTCCATGTTCCAGCAGCTAAAGAGCATCATCATGTGAAACCATATGGTTGTGCTAGAAAGAAAGGGAAAATACTGCTAAACATGAAAGGATTTAATTCTTGCTAGCCCTCATCGTGCTCTGTAGTGAGAGCTCCACTCAGAGAACTCAAGTTATTCTGGGCTGATATAAATAGGCCTTCGCATCGGTGCCTTCCAGTGTAGGCCCTAAGTGACATCTCCTGATACTGCTCAAGACGTCTCTTTCCTGAGACGATAGGTGTCACAACCCATCACATCCACCATCACAAAAGGAACACTGTGCTCACAACCGAGCAGGAAGAGTGCACCCAGGCTCCAGAGGGAGTTTGAAATCCCAGTGACATCCAAGCATCAGGAGAAGCACTGTGTTTAGAGTTGACTCCTGCCAGCTTGCGTTAATGGAGGAAGGCATGGTGGGTGAACATGGCATGAAACAGGCAGGGTTGTGATCCCTTTAATGCCTTGCAACATCAGTCTGTACCTGTAATTACTGAATGGACAGTACATTCCTTTTCCAAGAAAAGTTGCATTTCGATGGTTGGCACAGCATGGAATAATACTTAAGCAGACACTACACAAAAATAAAGGAAAGCTATTATTCTCATCCTACATTCCTAAATACATTTACAGGTTATGAACAAAAATTGTCAGTTCAACACCAAAACAAAAATCCTTTAAAATTAGCCTTTCAAAGCAGAAGAAAGGGACATGAAAAATTAGTCTTAAGATGAATCATGAAGTGAGTATTTCATGAAAAAAATAGATCAGGCACTTCATTTAGGGTTTGGCAGGATCACTGAGGTAATACTTTTTCCTATAGGATCTTAAATTATATCCTATATTTAGGATTCTTGTCTCTGGGCTGGAAAATGTCATTCTGTGTTCTGGTAGGGTACTGTCCCTGATGCTTAAATTCTGTTCTGCAAATCCGTACACAAAGGTAAAGAAAAGAGATACCGATAGAGAACTTTTGTCCTGCAGAGATGATCAAACCCTACGATTACTTATTTAATCATAGAATCATAGACTGACCTAAATTGGAGGAGACATTAGCGATCATCTAATCCAACCTCCCTGTCATGGGCAGGGACGCCTCACAACTAGATCAGGCTACTCAAGGTTCTGACCAGCTTGGCCTTCAACATCTCCAGGGAGGGGGCAGCCAAGACATCTCTGGGCAATTTATTCCAAAGTCTTGCCACCCTCGGACTGAAGAATTTCTTCCTAAGATCTAATCTAAATGTATTCTCCTTCAACTAAAACCCGTTTCCCCTTGTCCTATCACTGGACACTTGTCATGGTTTGACCCTGGCTGGCAGCCAGGTACCCACACAGCTGCTCTCTCACTCCCCCTTCTCCACTATACTGGGGGAG
Source organism: Apaloderma vittatum (assembly GCF_000703405.1). Classification (NCBI taxonomy): domain Eukaryota; kingdom Metazoa; phylum Chordata; class Aves; order Trogoniformes; family Trogonidae; genus Apaloderma; species Apaloderma vittatum. Next base: position 448 of record NW_009727579.1, on the reverse strand, counting down.
AAAATATTTCAAAGGGCTTAAGGTTTGAGATAAGGACAGGGAGATCATTTTCATTTACCGTCCCAGGCAAAACAGACTCGATTTTGCGGAAATTAATTACATTTATTAAGAGAAAAATTCAGAGAGGAGTAGTGAGAAGTAAGAAAAAAAAACTAAAACAGATCTTAAAAGCAGTACATCTTCTCCCCATCCCTCCCTTCTTCCCAGGCTCAACATCAATCCTGGTTTATCCACCTCCTGCCCCCGAGCGGCGCAGGGGGACAGTGAAGGGGGTTTATGGTCAGTTCAGCCGATGTTGGTTCCACTGCTTCTTCTTCACTCCGGGGGAGGACTTTTCACTCTTCCCAGGGTCATTGTGGGGTCCCTCTCATGGGAGAAAAGCTTCACGCTCTCTTCTCCACCGTGAGTCATCCCACAAAGGGCGATTCATCACAAACTGCCCAACGTG
>NW_009727578.1:0-6479 GCF_000703405.1 Apaloderma vittatum | reverse complement strand
GCTAAACTGAGGAAGTGTCATCTGGATGACCGAGTCGTGAGGTGGGTCGCTAACTGGTTGAAGAGAAAAAGTCAAGAGAGTTGTGGTCAATGGGGCAGAGTCTAGTTGGAGGCCTGTGTCTAGTGGGGTCCCTCAGGGGTCAGTGCTGGGGACAGTGCTTTTCAATATATTCATCAATGACCTGAATGAGGGATTAGAGAGCATTGTCAGCAAGTTTGCTGATGACACAAAACTGGGAGGAGTGGTTGACACACCAGAAGGCTGTGCTGCCATTCAGAGAGACCTAGACAGGCTGGAGGGCTGGGCTGGGAGAAATCTTATGAGATTCAACAAGGGCAAGTGTAGAGTTTTGCACCTGGGAAAGAATAACCCCATGTGCTGGTATAGGTTGGGGTCTGACCTGGTGGAGAGCAGCGTAGGAGAAAAGGACCTGGGGTTTCTAGTGGACAGCAGGATGACCATGAGGCAGCATGACATTCTGTGATCCTATGATTCATGTCCTCTTGTCCTATGTCCTATTTTGGGCCTTTTTGTTGCATTACTGCTGTTGCAGATGTTCTAGTTGTACCAGTACACACCATGGCACTGTGCAAGAGAGCACCCCAAAGCTGGACACCCTGTGGTGCTTTTTTCCTGGCACTGCTACTTCCTTTGCCCCTTTCACTGTTTCTGGCAGTTTCTGGGTACAGCCTTTGTGGTATCTCTCAGCCCAAGGAGCACCAGGTTTCTCTCACACTTCCTAACATCTCAAACATGTCACAAAGTCATATAAATTCAACGAATTGTCACAGTTGGGAAGGCTTTGCTGCTCATAAGACATCAGGCTTGGTCTGGATAAAATCAATGCTTTCTTTTTTCTTCATCTATGTACTGAAAGCCACTGCAATTATGATCAGCTTGAAGGTCATACTTAGCTTTCCTTAAGTCAGTGAAATATTTCTTAATATAAGGCCTCTATAATTAGGCACAGTTGAAGGACAGTTGCAGTCTCTGGAGACACGGGTTTTCACATGGCATAGGGGATGTGGTGGATCCTTTATATATGTAAATAGAGTCACAGCCCATGGCCTGGGGAATTGTTAAACCAACTCAGACTCATGCAGAATAGACATGAAAAACGTAAATACCAGCTTCTGGTTCAGAATGCTCAAGAATGGAGCAGACCTCATGAAGAGATTAGGAAGATGTTCTGTTGTGTATGACTGAGTAAGCCAGGTCCATAGCATCAGAGAAAAGTCAATTGGAAGAGATGTCTGGAGGTCACCCGGTCATCAAGTCCAGGCTCTGTCTCAAAGCATGATCATCACCAGTGCTACAGCAGCCTTTACTTTGAAAGAACATAGTGAAATTTGTTTTCATTGCTTTGCATCACAGAATGTACTACCTATATTTAGGCACCTGAAAGAGCTCTGTTGACTGTACTAAACCGATTTCAGCTGGCTACGACAGGAGCTTACACAACATGATCTCGGACAAACACCTATAGGAGTCAAATACTACCCTGAGTGGCAAGTCCTTCAGGGTTTCTGTGCTAAATAACAATTAGCTGTACAACCATTGTATTTTGTTTATTTGAGTATATAATAAGATTTGTTCAATTGTATTCTGATGTTTTTTTCATTTAATGGAAGATACCTGAAGGAAGCAATAAGAAAAGATAGTGAATGAGCATAAAAAAGGATGAACTGTTACAATTTTCCCCACAAAAATGACACGCATTTTTCAGCGGGAAAAGGGGAACACAACTGGTCACAAATAAAACATTGCTCTCAGTGTTACTGCTTTTATGATCTGCAAACCAGAACCATCAGGCATTCCAGCAGTGTGTAGATAAGAACCATCAGTGTCAAGGCACGGATTCCTGTAAAGCACTTAGCCCCTAGGTATGTGACCTGCATGGGATCCTGGGCTGGAAAATATACAATTCCTGCAATACATCAGTTCCTCTGTTTTCTGCTAATCTTAATTTTTTTGTGTATATGTTACTTCAAGATGCCTTATTTGCTGTGCTCTGCATTAGTTTAGGCAATCATTTTTTCAATCTGTGTGCTTAGTTCCTTTATTTCCACTATTTGTCTCTGTGAACTTAGTTGCTGATGTTTGTGGTATGAGTTCTAGTACCATTTTCATCCCTGTTCTTTATGAGTTTAAAAGTGCATGAATGTAGGCATTTCTGTGCCTGTCTTTCTAATTTAATACCAAATTTAGCTATTTTCTGCAATCTATTGGGTACACCAGTAGAGATTTCAGAGAACTGGTTTAGGGTGCATGTACATCCAAAAAAATTAAATACAGCTAAAGCAAAGAAATTTTTCTTTCACATGGTAAATAAATTGGAAGATTTGACAGGAAACAAAATGTGATAACCAGACTGCTAGATTGTTTTTTTTCAGAAAGAATGAAGCAGTAGTCCAAGTTGAGAGGCAGCTGTGAGACAGTGTAGGGGTTTGAGAGGGATTTTCCCCCTAAGTGATTTTATGTTTAATTGCATTGCAGATTTGCATTACAACTGGACTCTGCTGAGACTGAGGGAAACTACCATGGGGAAAAGCCAGCATGCAAATATTAGTTGCAAATCTACTGACACATCATTTCTTGGCAACTCCACGTACTCTCTTGCCTTGCAGAAAAGTGGTCCTTTGAAATCTCTTGCCTCTCAGTCAAAGGACACGTTGACAGGTCAACGATTTCTTGGTAACAGAGGAGAAGGGTTGTGCTGGGACAGCAGACTCGCAAACCACACGTGATCAAGTAGGGAAAATGTAATCTCAGGTCTCTGGGGCTTGTTCTAGGTCCTTCTAAAGGTCAGTAGGACCTTCCGTTGCTTTTTCTGAGTGCTGGCTGAGATCATCTATGCATAGAATACCCAGTTCAGATCCTACTGTATGCACTCCCTGACAAACATGGTTTTGTAAACACTTTGTAGCATGCTGCCTTTGTGCTTAACTGTTGCATCTATGGCTGGTCTATTCCGTCAAGCATACAGCTGCACAGGAACCTGTATTTATGCTCATATTCATTGTCCTCTCAACTGAATTTAGCTCTTACAAAGGTCTTCTATTTTTTTTTTCTGTCAAAGACTTTGTTTCCCAAAATCTTTGATCTCACATCTCCAGATATAAATATTCTCTCAAACACCGTACTCAGATGGCCAGAGGAAGGAATAGTCTTTGCAAATATGTATTGTGTCAGTATCTCAAAGATCAGGGATGTCACATTCATAAGGCCAAGATTTATCCTCTGTTTATAAGACAGTAAGACGTCAGGAAGCTTCTTATCACTGCACAGAGCAACTCTGTGTGGGAGGGAAGAGGCCACAGAGAGGGTCAGTCCTGGGCTAGTGTGGTACTGTGGTGGGGATGAACACATATGTGGGAGGGCAAGAAAGTCACACAACCCTCTTCCATTCCAGTTTCTTTCCCGGCATAAGTCTGAGGTCCATTACAATCCCCATACTGCAGCCTTGTGATAAGAGTGGAGTGTGAGGTAAGGTCAACCAGGTGTGGCTGGGGAGGGCTGTGTCTTCCAGATACCCTTCGTGGTTTCTACAAGGGAAGCTTTTAGATCCAGCAACGTCCTTGGTCTCCCCTACAGGACAGTTCCCATGTGGAGCAGGAAGGTAAAGATGAGGCTAGCGCCAATTACTTTCATGCTGTAAACTCTCTTGAGTGACAGACAGACTTACAACTTGTCGTAAAAATGCCTGGACACCCTGGTAGCCATGTAAATGGTATGACTGAGCTAGCTGTCATTTCTTTGGTGAGATTCAGAGGATGGGCCTTATGAATTCCACTGTGGCACTTCTGTTTTCCGGTAGAGTGTCTCATACAAAGTTTACCTCCAAGTTTCTTTGGAGTAAACAGGACATCAAATGTGACTAAAAGGCCATCCCCGCTAAACGTCACCTGATTCCTTCTGATACAATAGTAAATTAAATTTCAACAAAATGAATATTTGAAGTTTCATGCCCAGGAGCTTAATCTGAGATCTGTTTTGTTAAGGATCCCTTTAAAATGGCTCAAATTCTAGACCCAGTTCATCCTCTGGTATGAACCCCCAGAGATGTTTATGCAAGCATCTCTCCTTCCATAAATTGTGGATCTGGCCCTCGTGTTTTTAAAGATAAGTTATAATTACTGAGCCATTAGAATATCTGTCCTCTTTGGGGAGATCCAAAGTCCCTGGCTTTTATGTTTTTAACACCTATGGATTCTTTGTAATCCATGCCCTGGTAAAAGGGGAGGGGGCTCTGTAGTTTTGTTCTAGTTAAAAAAACCACAAACAACTGGACTATGATTCTAACTTGGTTGGCAAGACAGTGCCAAAGGGCATTAGAGAAAAAGATTTCTGATGAGCTTCAAGACTGATAGCTGTGGAAGGCATTCAGATGCCTGTGTGCTCTTCACCCAAGAGCACATAGCACCCACAGAAGGGACCCACTTCCTTGCACAATGTCTTCCCCAGCTGTGACATGCATGACATACTGGGCAGTAGCAGTGCACTAGCCGTAGGGAAATCAGTTGTTAAAGGAGAAGGCAAACCGTACTTTGTTTACCGCTATACAAATTTTCTAAGTATGACTGCTACAAAAATGACTATGAGCTACCTCAGGAGTTTGTCATGCCAAGGGGGTAAGAAGTTCGATTTTTATTTTGTGTCAGGGTAAGAAGGTTGATCTTTATTTTGCGTCAGTGTCCCAAATGAACTGTCTTTCCACCTTTACATATTGCATCCATAGGAATGGATACATACATAGAAATGTATGTTAGGAATCTGCATTGCCTGCCCATGGTGCCTCAACTCCCCTAGAGAATAATTTAATCTCTGCTCAGGCATTATTCACATGCTGCCATTCAGGCTTTTTCTGAGTACTCCATCAATGGAAAGTAAGTGCAGTGCAGGATTTGGTCCTTTCACTTCAATTTTTATGGTTTGTTCTTCTATAAACACATTTCAGAGAGTTTTACAAAAGCTGCCTAATTCAAGACAGCTTTTGGCATGATGATAAGAACTGAAAGGAGAGCAGGAAAGATCCTTTCACTCTGAATTCAAAATGAAGGAGTAAAAAGTGTCCCAGACATCTGAGATGAGAAGGTCCAGAAAAGTCTTCTCAACAGTGCCCTGTCTACATAAACAGTGAGACAAATGAGCCAGTATGAAATGCTGTGAAAAGCCCCAGTATCTTCAGCCTGTAATTTCAGGATCTCAGAGACTGAAAAAATCCCATAACTTTTTAAACATAGAGTTGGGAATTTTCTGCTTCGGTTAAACTTCCAGACAAGAAGGGTACCCTCTGCAAAACAAACACTAGAAAACATCAATTTTGTAAAATAAATAAATAAATAAACAAATATTTGTTTGGAAATTTCTAATTAAATATTTAATTTGAGGTTATTTATTTAGCCCGTTAAGAGTTATTTAAACTCACATGGAAAATTTATTTACAAGTCCCTGTAAGAAAACAGTAAGGAGTCCATGACATTGCTTAAATGCAACCATGCCATGTTGTCTGAGATGTGCTGCTGTGTCTCATCTAGTTTCTAGCTGCTGCCACAAAAAAAGAGTGGTCTGCCATAGCCCCGTGTCTCCTCTACCAGCCTTATGTCAATGTCTTTGGATACTTTACAGCACCTCATCCTCCCCAGGGGCTGCAGTTGACCCATGTCATTTCTTCTTTGCCACCTCCTTGAGACCCAGAACTGGAACTCATTCACCAATGTACGTTCTATGGAAGTCAAAGATGAAATCAAAGAAATCTGGCATCTCTCTAGCTGTTCTGTTTGCCCATTTACCTGCTGAGTTACTGCCCGGTCTGTTTTGGGAGCCCTCTGTAACTAGAACTAGCTCTGCCATGAGAATGACCTACGGAATTAGCTTTGCATATATTTCACAAGCTCTGGATGAAAAATTCAGAGCAAAACCAGACGGATATCTGGACAGAGTCCCAGATCTATGGGAGGGGGTGGGGGGGGAAGACTTCTGCACATTTTTTCTACTTTGCAACAGATAGGCTGGGTACTGTATCCAGTGCATATGTCTTTTTTACAAATGTTCTTGTATTAAGTAAGTATAACCATCCATAATATGAATAACCCACCACATGGTATGAATCTATAGGTAAGTAAAATTAGAACTGTCTCAGATGAAGTCTGCCAGAATCGAAAGGTTCCTTCTTTATTTTTTTTCTTTTTTTCCCAGTAATGGAAAGTAGAAAATCACACCCCTGCTCTTCTTAATTCTTCCAGCTAACTTTCAGTTTGATCATGGGGCATTCAGGTGAGTGAACTTTAAACATATGTGAAGAAGATCTACAGAGAAAAATTAACCACTTCCTCCAACTACTTAAGAAAATGATAACATCTTGCCTATGTGAGTAGAACCAGGACATGCATATGTGTTTTACAGCTGTTACCACACCTAACAGAACCTAACTCTTTTTAGGTACATTACCTTAATAGAATCATAGAATTGTAGAATCA